>NC_082729.1:14691676-14761676 GCF_030144855.1 Hypanus sabinus | reverse complement strand
ACAGTTTTTAAAAACTATCATATATCGCATCGTACTGCTGCCACAAAGACACAAATTTCATGACGTAACCCTGATTCTGATTCAAATCTAGTTTCAGGCGACTACGTGGTGAGTAAGGAGGGAAAAGCCTCTTTTGAAACAGTCTGTTGATGTTTTCCGTATCTTTCAAACATTGCTCTAGTTGATGGATATTATGCATCCACCCTTTCCTGCACCTGATTTGAAAATCATTGTTTCTTTCATTCTGGTCACCTCACTAAAGGAAGGATGTGGATGCAATAGAAAGGGTGCAGAGGAGAGTTACCAGGATGTTGCCTGGATTGGAGAGTTACCAGGATGTTGCCTGGATTGGAGAGTGCGCCTTATGAGAATTGAGTGAACTCGACCTTCTCTTCTGGAGCGACGGAGGATGAGAGGTGTATAAGACGATGAGAGGCATTGATTGTGTGGACAGCCAGAGGCTTTTTCCCAGGGCTGAAATGGCTAACACGAGGGGGCATAGTTTTAAGGTGCTTGGAAGTAGGTGCAAGGGGATGTCAGGGGTCAGTTTTTCACACAGGGAGTGCTGCCGGTGGTGGTGGTAGAGGGGGATACAGTAGGCTCTTTTAAGAGACTCTTAGATGGAGCTCAGACAATAGAGTGCTCTGCAGGAGGGTGATTCTGAGCAGTTTCTAGAGTAGGTTACATGGTTGGCACAACATTGTGGGCCGAATGGCCTGTAATGTGCTCTAGATTTCTATGTTCCACACTCACTCGTTACACATAATGAGCAATTTCCTTAACCTCAGTTTCAAATAACACTTTACTTCCCCCTGAGATGCGGTTGTACTTGATCTGTGCTAATGCTGGGGTGGAAAATGTTGAAGAAGCAGTTCTGTGGAAAAAAATATCAAACTTCAAAATGAGCTGTCATCGTGTAAGTGATGTCAGTTGGAGCCTTTAGAATAATTTGCTAATTTTACAAAATAGTTAATTCTGAGCAATACCCTCTCCCCATGATCGTGTACGTTTCCTCTGATACCCTCGTTTCCTCTCATAGTCTGAAGATGCAGTGGTTGGCAGGTCAATTGGTTATTGTGAATTGTCCTGTGATTAGGCCAGGGGGGGTTTCTGGGTGGGCATGGCTCAAAAGGGAGAGAGGCTGTTCTGTGCTGAATCTCAATCAATCAATCAATGATGGACATTACAAACAAGATGAAATCTGCAGATGCTGGAAATCAAAGTAATTCACACAAAAAGCTGGAGGAACTCAGCAGGCCAGGCAGCATCTATGGAGAGGAGTCAACAGTCGACTTTTCGGGCCAAGACCCTTCATCAGGACTGGTGAAGGGTTTTGGCCGGAAACGTCGAAAGATTGACGTTCCACTGGGATTCTTGTAGATGCTGGGTAGTTGATTGGATGTGGTGATGGAGCAGCTATGTTACCTTTAATTATTGTTATTTCAGAGACTTGGATTTAATATTCCAGTAAACTTGAGTTTAAATCTTTGTCAGGACAGTTTGCGCGTTGGAATTCAGTTTAAAGCATAATCAGGGATAAAGAAAAAGAGGTAATGAAATGACCAACTGTTGAGAGAAGGCAAAAACAACCTGGCCCATAAATTCAGGCATGCTGATTCAAAACAGCTTTGCAAGGTGTGAACACAAAGCATTCTGCAGATGCTGGAAATCTCAAGCAGGGCACACGAAATCTGGAGGAGTCCTGATGTAGGGTCTCGGCCCGAAACAGCATTTCCACCGACGCCTCTGGCATTTTGTGTGTTTCGCCTTTCGGGTTTCCAGCCCCTGCATGTTTTCTTGTGTTGGGGTTACAGGAGGGAACTCAGTAGCATTGATGGAAAGGCATGAAGAGTTGCCTGAGCTCCTCAAGCATTCCCTGTGTGTTTTTCAAGGTGTATGTGTGTCTGGGTACGCATGTGACTGACTGCTGGCTGTTTAATTGATCATAAGGTGGAGGTGACTCTTTTTAATTAAAAGCAGGACATCTGTACTCTTAAAGTGAAAGCTTCAGTTGTAAGACCTCTACATTGTTGGATTTTTAAATGCATGTTTGGTATATTCTTGAGGGGCTATGCCATGATGGAAGTTAGATATGGTCCTTGTGGCTAGAGGGATCGGGGGGTATGGAGAGAAAGCAGGTGCAGGGTTCTGAGTTGGATGATCAGCCATGATCATACTGAATGGTGGTGCAGGCTCAAAGGGCCGAATGGCCTACTCCTGCACCTATTTTCTATGTTTCTATGATTAATACCTGGACAGATGGTTGTACTTTAAGTCCAGGTTCAAATGTAGTAAATGTGATTTGTCAATCACTTTTTTCCAACAGACACATGTTTCCTTTAACAGGAGGTCTGATACGTCTCTTCACCCACACACTGATTCTCTGCTTTCAAGTAATATTGTAGCTCTATAAAACATATCCATATTACACTTGGTGTGTGGTGTTCAGTTAAGGTCGCCTCATTATAGGGAGGATGTGGAAGCTTTAGAGAGGGTGCCTGGGAGATTTACCAGGATACTGCCTGGATTAGAGAGGGTGCAGGGGAGATTTACCAGGATACTGCCTGGATTAGAGAGGGTGCAGGGGAGATTTACCAGGATGCTGCCTGGATTAGAGAGGGTGCAGGGGAGATTTACCAGGATACTGCCTGGATTAGAGAGGGTGCAGGGGAGATTTACCAGGATACTGCCTGGATTAGAGAGGGTGCAGGGGAGATTTACCAGGATACTGCCTGGATTAGAGAGGGTGCAGGGGAGATTTACCAGGATACTGCCTGGATTAGAGAGGGTGCAGGGGAGATTTACCAGGATACTGCCTGGATTGGAGAGGGTGCAGGAAAGATTTACCAGAGATGTTGTTTACACAGAGAATGGTGAGTGTGTGAATGAAGTGCCAGGGATGGAGGTAGAGGGAAACGGTTATGTTTTGTAACTCCAAAACATAAAGACTAATCGAGATGAAAACAAGGGAGCTGGGAATGTGAGCTTAACCTGGTTTTCACTCTTAGCAAGGTGTGCATGTGACATAGCGACATAATGACGTATGCCATTTGCGTACTTTTACAGATAACCCAAAATGCATGCTGTAAACACCAAAGAATGCTTAATTAAGCAATATATTTACAATCATTATCATCATTATGTGCTGTGCTGTGTGTCAAAGGTGACCACGGTCTTCCCACGACCACGATTGTTCTCGGCAAATTTTCCAACAGAAGTGGTTTGCCATTGCCTTCTTCTGGGCAGTGTCTTTGCAAGATGGCCCAGCCATTATCAATACTCTTCAGAGATTATCCGCCTGGTGTCAGTGGTCGCATAACCAGGACTTGTGATGTGCACCGGCTGCTCATACGACCATCCACCACCTGCTCCCATGGCTTCACTTGACTCAGGTAGGGGGCTAAGGAGGTGCTACACCTTGCCCAAGGGTGACCTGCAGGCTAGTGGAGGTAAAGAGCACCTTACACCTCCTTTGGTAGAGATGTATCTCCACCCCACCACCCAATATTGTAATATTTATAATATTGCTCAAATAATATTGAGATATTAAATGCACAACAGAGATTTGCATAATCATTGAGTTGTTTTTGTTACGTCTCCCCCCTCGCTATGAAAGGGGACAACCCTCTGTCCCTTTATTGGGGAGGGACAGAGCCTGTGGGATAACGAATTAGTTTTTGTTGTAGTGCAGATCGTGGTCTTTCTTGGGGGCTTTGCTATTGCTTGCTTGGTGGGTTGGGGGTGCTGATGTTCTTTTTGCAGAAGTGGGTGAGGATGGGGGAGGGTCGTGGTTTTGCTGCTTGTGCTTGGGAGGGGGGAGTGTGGGGGTTTGGGGTTCTAACGTTTTTACGGTCATTCATTTTTGGGGCACTGTTCTGTTTTCATGGTTGTCTGCGAAGAGCAAGAGTTTCAGGATATTGTACACATTGAATCGAGTAGACTTCATTACTTACATCCTTCATATACTCAAGCAGTAAAAATCTTCATGTTATGTCTCTGTCTAAATGTGCAATGTGCAATTTATAGTAATTTATAATAAATAGCATGGACACCAGGACAGTCAATATAACATAGAAATACAATTGTATCACCGTGAATTAATCAGTCTGATGGCCTGGTGGAAGAAGCTGTCCCGGAGCCTGTTGGTCCTGGCTTTTATGCTGCGGTACCGTTTCCCGGATGGTAGCATCTGGAACAGTTTGTGGTTGGGGTGACTCGGGTCCCCAATGATCCTTCAGGCCCTTTTTACACACCTGTCTTTGTAAATTTCTCTGACCTTAATTGGAACTCTTGAACTATTGAGATACATTAGGAACATTTAAGAGACTCTTGGATAGGTATATGGACAGAAGGAAAATGGAGGACTATGGGGAAGGGGTTAAATTGATCTTGGGATAGGTTAGTGTTTTGGCACAACATTGTGGGCTGAAGGGCCTCAGTGTGCTGTACTGTTCTAGTCCATGTTCTATATTGATTCAAGGAGTTATTGACCGAGATGGAAGCTGCATTCATACTTACAGTTGAATAAATATCATTTCTAAAGCAGTCTATGTTAATAAACTGCGCCTCTCTAATCATGGTACGTTAGCTCTTCTGCAACGTCAATCTGACAGGCCTTGGGGATTCAGCTGAAAAGGAGAGAGTCTCCCTTCTTCACATGAAGCCAGTAGCCTGCAGGTTTGACGCTGTGACGTCTCTTCTGTGATTTATGCAAGGTTTATATCAGACCAGCAGGAGCTTCACTAGTGCTGGGAACATGGTGCCAGTCTAGGCTTTATTTGGGCAGTGCTGATCTGTCTTGTTCCACATGCCTGCCAAAATTAACATTACATCACTTGCTGCGTTGCAAACTCCAGGAGAATGCATTTGATCATCTCTACTTTACCCCAGTTCAGTGCTGAAGCAATCAAACTTGGCCTGATTAATTTCTGAACCTTTGCAAGCACCTAGAGTTTTTTAAAAAGGGGGCCTTTGATGCTGAAAATCAAAACTAAAAGGAGAAAAAGCTTGAAACATTCAGCAGGTCAGCCCGCATCTGAGGGAAGGGAAACATTGAATGTTGAGGACAACTGTGTCAAAGTTGTTGCTGAATAATATCAGCATTTTCTGTTTTGGTATCTGATATGTTTGGCTTGCCGTGATGTTATTGAATTTGATCTGCTAACAGGATGGTTTGTGTAATTTCTCCAACGATTGTGCCCCCTCCCAAACCCTCCCATCTCCAGTTACTGGTACAGATACCCTGTAGATCTTCTGCACACAAGTGGTACATATTCCAAATCTTTGGCAGTTCTCCCAGAAAGTTCTGAAAACTCTGTGCATCTTGTACTCATTTGTGTGATGTGTGTGAGAGTGGAGGACAAAAACAAAGACACTGTACTTGTTAAACTGCTAGAGACTCCAACAGCATATTGGAGTGGCTGCTCTTTGGGGAAGGGTGACCTCTGTTGTTCTATGTGTCTCTGCACTGTAGATCTCCACAGTGACAATGATGATGACATAATCTTAAAAGAAAAAGGTTTGCTTTCTCATTGTGATTTCAGGACCTTACTGTGGTTAGTATGCAAGAGTCTATGGTGACTGATGCACATTTAAGACCATAAACACAGAAGCACAATTAGGCCATTCGGCCCTTCTTGTCTGCTCCGCCATTCTATCATGGCTGATTTATTATCCCTTTCAATCCCATTCTCCTGCCTTCTCCCCATAACCTTTGACACTCTCACTATTCAAGGACCTTTCAACCTCTGCCTTAAATATACCCAATGATTTGGCCTCCACAGCCACCTGTGAATTCCAATGAATTCCACAGATTAACTGTCCTCTGGCTAAAGAAAGTTTTCCTCAATTTTATTCTAAATGGATATCCCTCTATTCTGAGGCCGTGCCCTCTGGTCCTAGACTCACCCACAATGGGTAAACATCCTCTCCACATCCATTCTGTCCAGGCCTTTCAATATTCGACAGGTTTCACTGATATTCCCCCTCATCCTTCTGAATTCCACGTTGACAATACATTTACTCTGATTTTGAAGTTCTCAGTGTAGGAAGATATTCTCATATTTACTAACTACACAATGACGTTGACCAGTTGCGTGTCTCGTATCCATCACCAAGGGCACCAAATTCTGCTCTTGGAAATATTCATCGGATCTTACTATTCCACTCCCAGAGAGCAGGTGGGCAATGAACTGCTTTGTTTAAAAGATAGCAGTCTATTTCCTCAATACTAGAGTAGAATTTTGTTCTCAAGCCAGATTTGAACCCACAGCTTGATGACTTCAGGACAAGGGGGGTTGCCAATAGCAGCTCCTTTTACAGCAGTGCTTTGGATCTCAAGAGCATAAACATAGGAGCAGAATTAGGCCATTTGGCCCATCGATTCTGCTCTGTCAATCAATCATGGCTGATTTATTATCCCTCTCAACACCATTCTCCAGCCTTTTCCCTCTTACCTATGATACCCTGACTAATCAAGAACCTGTCATCTCTGCTTTAAAGATACTCAATGATTTGGCCTCTGTGGCAATGAATTCCACAGATACACCACCTCTGGCTAAAGAAATTCTTCCTCATCTGTGTTCTAAAGGGACATCCTTCCATTCTGAGGCTGACCCCACTGGTCCTGGACTCCTCCATGATAGGAAGCATCCTCTCCACATCCATTTTATCCAGGACATTCAGTACTCTGTAGGCATATGTTTGGATAGCAATACTGAATGAGAGCATGTTTTAGGAGGGAATAAAGTCATCAAACTAAGGTCTTAATGGCTTAGCTGGAAACCAGAACCTGAAGGAATTGTACTGAATATTGTAGCCAACATTTCTCCCTCAACAAAGCACATTGCCCTGGTCTCTTCAGGATGTTTCTAGAAGTTTGCCTACAACAGGATTAACTAACTGGTGTGAGGTTCATTAATGTATCCTGAGGAAATGCTAAGATTCCAGGTCCACTGGGATGAAATGAAAATCCAAAATCTCCACCACCATCTCCTGGCGGGATGACTGGATTGGTGTCTGATTGAATCCCGGCCTGTACAAACCCCTAGGAAAACAGGATATGTTTGGACGTGCTGGACAATGGGATCAGAGTAGGGGAAACAGTCCAAAATAGCACCCTGCTGCCATTAGCACCAGAGCTTCGCCTGCATTTCCGAAAAAGAACTTTTTCAAAAAGAAAGGCGAAAAGGATGCTCATTGTATTGAAGAGAGAAGACCACGCTCAGCAGGCTGAGAATTTTCAGTCAGTGCACTGTAAGTTTACCCTTCGCTCAGTCCAACTCAATCTTTGAAGACCTCGATTGAACCAGGATACTTTAAATTCCTTCCTCTGCCGTCTTCCTGACCTGTTTTACCCTCTCCTCGTGCTTCAGTTCCCTCCACACCTCACCTATCTGACGAGTGCATCTTTTGTAGACTTATGGGGTGATCTAAGTTCAAAGTTCAAAGTAAATTTATTATCAAAGTACATATCACCATAAACAACCCCCGAGGTTCATTTTCTTGCGGGCATTCATTGTAAATACAATAAACATGATAGAATCCATTACAAAAAACGGCGCTCAACAGGGCAGACCACCAATGGGCAAAAGACATCAAACTGTACAAATACTAGAAGATAACAAGAAATAAACATCAAGAACATGAGATGAAGAGTCTTTGAAAGTGAGTCCATAGTTTGTGGGACGTTTCAATGATGGGGCAAGTGAAGGTGAGTGAAGTTATCACCTTTGGTTCAAAGGCCGGATGGTTGAGCGGCAATAACTGTTCCTGAATCTGGTGGTGTGAGTCCTGTGGCTCCTGTACCTTCTCCCCGGCGGCAGCATGCCCTGGGTGGTGGGGGCCTCCGACGATGGATGCTGCTTTCCTGCAACCGCGATCCGTGTAGATGTGAGAAACCGCCCGCAAAGTCTGCCCAGTGGCCAATGTGCAAAGAAGACAAGCCGCATTCGTGAGAGCGGCCAAAGCAGAGGGACCAGACTGGTTCAAGCTGGCAGGGAGGCACCAGTAGCTCAAATAATCAAGCAGGCGTGTAGAAGAACGTCTCTGGATGCACAATGTGTCCAAGCTGGAAGTTGGGGTGGGGGGGGGGGCTACAGCAGCAGAACATTCACTGTGGCTACACAAAGCACCTAATAAAGTGGCCACTGGCTGTACTTCCTGTGCTCTTGGAGGATAAATAAAACCCTTCTTTGAAGCAGGGTGCCCTCCCCGATTTTATTTTAGAAACAGAGCACAGAACAGGCCCGCCACCCACCAACAGGGCTCTGTCACTGGACAGTTTTCCAGTGACCAATTCACTGCTAATCAGTGCGCCTTGGGACCGTGGGAGGAAACTGGAGCACCTGGGGGAGACCATCGTGCCTGTGGGAAGGACATACAGATGGCGTCAGAATCGAATTCTGAGACTCCGATGCGCTAACTGCTATGTTATCATGGCACCCTTCACACCAGCAGTGATCAGTTAGCAACCCTTCGAATGGAACCTTAATCCCTCCTCCCTCACCTCTCCTGCCATTCAGCTACTACTTTGCATGGTTGATCAATTCAAGTATGGTAACAGGAGTAATTCATCCTGTGAGAGGGGAATATTTAGTGTTTATTTGAGATACAGCTCAAAGTAGGCCCTTCCTGCCCTTTCAGGCAGGCCACCCAGGAACCCCTGATTTAACTGTAGCCTAATCACGGGATAACTTACAATGACCAATTAACCTACCGACTAGCATACCTTTGGATCGTGGGAGGAAACCCACGCAGTCACGGGGAGAACGTACAAACTCCTCAGAGGCAGTGGCGGGAATTGAACCCTGGTCTCCTGTACCGTAAACCGTTGTGCTAACCACTACGCTGTCGTGCCATCCTAATATTCATACATATGCCCACAGTCCACACAATGCCAGGAGGCACATCATTAAAATACGTAACTCATCATTAAGGAATTGAACAATATCGCTCTTAATATGAAACTTATACAGAACTGCATTGTAGATTACTATGGCAGCCCCAGGCAAGGTATTAATCTAAAATAAGCTAATAACAGCTGAGCTGCTAATTTTAAGCAGACAGTTTGCTGGCTGGTAGTTCAACACGAACTATCTGCTGTGAGAATGAGTAATTACCTTGACATCTGCATGGTTAGAAATGGGTAAAAATAGATGCCTCTCAGCTTAGGAGGCCAGGGCCAAAAGGTCTTGTTTACAGTTCCACAGTTCTTTCTGTTTCCCACCACTTCCCTTTACCGACCTCTCTCCACGGCTCCACATTTTGTCATCGTTGGTGGAGGACATTCAACTGAATGTCCAAGCCAATGTTTGACAGAGTAGATGCCGAGGGGGTTTTCTTATTGTCGGGGGTGGAACTGGACTCTCTGACGGTGATGTCTGAAAAGAGGACGCTGTCCAAGTTGCATGCCATCTTGGAGAATGACTCCCATCCACTCCATAATGTACTGGTTAGGCACAGGAGTACGTTCAGCCAGAGACTCATTCCACCGAGATGTAACACTGAGCGTCATAGGAAGTTATTCCTACCTGTGGCCATCAAACTTGACAACTCCTCCCTCGGAGTGTCAGATACCCTGAGCCAATAGGCTGGTCCTGGACTTATTTCCACTTGGAATAATTTACTCATTATTATTTAATTATTTATGGTTTTCTATTGCTATATTTCTACACTATTCTTGATTGATGCGACTGTAATGAAACCCAATTTCCCTCGGGATCAATAAAGTATGTCTGTCTGTCTGTTTCCTCTGCCTGGTCAAGAAATAGAAGACTTTCAGGATGAGAGAATGGCCATTTATGATTTTGGGGAGAAGGCATTTCTTTATTAAACATCGATTTCTCCAGCTTCCAGTAATTTCCTCCTCCCTTCACCATTCCCCATTCTTTTTTCCCTCTCTTACCTTACCTGCCCATCATCTCTCTCTGGTGCTCCTCACCATTTCTTCCATGGTCTTCTGCCCACTCCTATCAGATTCCCCCTTCTGCAGCCCTTTAGCTCTCACCTGTTGACTTCCCAGCTCTTTACTTCACCCCTCCCCCTCTCCCAGTTTCACCTATCACCTCCCACCTTGTATTTCTTCCTTCCCTCCCACCCACGTCCTTACTCTGACTCCTCAACTACTTTTCCGGTCCCGGTGTAGGGTCTCGGCCTTAAACGTCGACGCTTTACTCTTTCCCATAGACGCTGCCTGGCCTGCTGAGCTCCTCCAGGTGTGCGTGTGGCCTTTATTATGAGGGTTGTGAATCTTCGACACTACTTAGCACAAAGATCTGTAGATGCCCACGAGGCTGAAGTAGATAGACATTTAGATTTCTTCCCTTGTGATTAGAGGAGGGGTTCCTAACCTGGGGTCTACTCTGCTAATTGTAAGGGTCCATGCCATTGAAAAAAAACAAGTTGGGACCCCTGGATTAGAGGTAAGAGATTGGGCAGGCAGGTGGGTGAGGTAGAAGCTCTGCTATGACTCAGTGGGTACCATGACCCAGCTTCTTGGTGGGTCTCATGTTCTTAAGGAGCGATGCTGCTCCTCGAAACACTTCAAGCTGGCATCGGAGCGAGGGTGTTTTCGCCTGTGTGGACCAGCAGCAAATTGCCCCCCAACACCACAAGGGGAAGCGTCTTGGTAACCCAGCTTAGGCGGTTCGGAGATCGCTGGCTAGCAGTGTTGCGTCCAGACTCAGAATCAGAATCAGGTTCAATAGCACCGTCGAGTCTTGTGAAATCTGTTGTCTTTGTGGCAGCAGCCACAAATATTTATGTAATGTAATATTTATTACATGAATATGTAATAATAGAGAAAAATACGAATTATAGTAAGTATATGTATTAAATAAATTAATTAAATAACTAGTACAGAAATAGAAATAAGGAAGTGGTGAGGTAGTATTCGTGGGTTCAATGTCCATTCAGAAATCAGATGATAGAGGCGAAGAAGCCGTTCCTGAATCATTGAGTGTGAGCCTTCAGGCTTCTGTACCTCCTTCCTGATGGTAGCAATGCGAGGAGGGCACGTCCTGGGTGATGGGCATCCTTAATGATGAACACCGTTTTCTTGTGCCATCGGTGTCCAGGATACTATGGAGACTAGTGTCAATGATGGAGCGGACTAAGTTTACACCTCTCTGTAGCTTATTGTGATCCTGTGCAGTAGCCCCCCACCCCCACCATACCAGACAGTGATGCAGTCTGTCAGAATACTTTCTACATGACTTCTGTGGAAATTTGTGAGTCTTTATTGAGATACAAAATCTCCTCAAACTCTTAATGAAACGTAGCTGCTGTGTTGCCTTCTTTGTAGCCGCATTGATGTGTTGGGTCCAGGTTAGATCCTCAGAGATAATGACACCCAAGAACTTGTACTTGCCCGCTCTTTCCGCTTCTGATCCCTCTACAAGGGCTGGTGTGCTTTCCCTTACCTTACCCTTTCTGAAATCCACAATCGATTCTTTGGTCTTATAAGGCTCCAGGGCTGACTTGGCGATCTAGGTTCCAATTCAGCTTGCGTGTTCTTCCAATGACCATGTGGCTTTCTTTTCGATGCTCCAGTTTCTCCCATGTGAGAAGCATTGGCTGGTTGAGAGGTTATGTGGGCACCGTGAGTTGCCGCCAGCGTTGATGAGTGAGGATGGGGGCGGTGGGGTGCAGAGGAACAATGGAATGAAGAGAGTGATTTCCATTCGGTGGGCGTGTGGTGGGGAGAGTCTGTTTATCTGCATGATCTATCTCAATAAAATGATTCCAGTGTTTGTTGAAAATAGTGGAATGTCTAGATTCTGAGGAGGTCACTGTACAGTCATCATCATTATATGCTGTGTTTTCTGATGTGGACGGTCATGGTCTTTCCATACTTGGCAAATTTTTCTACAGAAGTGGTTCGCCATTGTCATCTTCTGGGCAGTGTCTTTACAAGATGGCTGACCCCTAGCCATTATCAATACTCTTCAGAGATTGCCTGCCTGGCATCAGTGCATAACCAGGACTGGTGATATGCACCGGCTGCTCGTATGGCCATCCGCCACCTGCTCCCATGGATTCACGTGATCGGGGAAGGGCAAAGTAGGTGCTACACCTTGCCCAAGGGTGACCTGCAGGCCAGCGGAGGGAAGGAGCACTTTTCACCTCCTTTGGTAGAACCGTATCTCCATCCCTCCACCTATTGGGGCATGTTCTGGACTTAGGGTTTATAGTAAAATATTAACCTCAGCAACTAACCTCTGTGATCAATCTTTTGAATGTGGACTGTAGATTAAACTTAAAATGCAGTTCTGGTTAATAAGCTCCTGGAGCTCTGAACAGCAGTTAACTGGAAAACCAAACAAAGCTGATCAACCACGAGGAAATCTGCAGATGCTGGAAATCCAAGCAACACACACAAAATGCTAGTGGAACGCAGCAGGCCGGGCAGCATCTATAGGGAGAAGCACTGTCAACATTTCAGACCGAGACCCTTCATCAGGCTCGAAACATTGACAGTGCTTCTTCCTATAAATGCTGATTTCAACATTCGTTTTGAACAGGAGGAAATCCGCAGATGCTGGAAAATCCGAGCAACACACACAAAACGCTGGAGGATCTCAGCGGGCCAGACAGCGTCTACGGAAAAGAGTACAGTTGACGTTTTGGGCCGAGACCCTTCGGCAGGACTCACTGAAGGGTCTCGGCTCGAAACGTGGTGGACTGTACCCCTCTCCATGCTGATGACAGATCTAAAGGGACGACGGAAGTCGGTACGGTTTGGTGCCAGCAGCATCGCAGGAGTTGCCGTGCTGGTGCCGGGTACAGCAGTCAGCCACCTTCGGGACTCCGGATTTTCCCTCGGGGTTTACTCCCACAGCCTTTCCCGTGAGCGGGTACAGCCGCAAGGCAGCGGAGGTTTGAAATCGGAGTTTTCCCTCTCCTAGACGAGCTACCATCCGTGGTTAACAAGCCCCATCTGCCCGGAGCAACTGGTTTTAAGGCGCCAGTGGTCCACCTTTGGCCCTTCTCCTGTCAATGAGAACAGCTCTGCCGGGCATAAGAACTATGCCACACATGAGGCCAGGAGTTGGACATGGTTGTCAGAGGCTGTTTGAGATGCACGCCATGAAGAGCATTTGTTTAGCAGTGGGAGCTTGTCCCCACCACCACCCTTCAGCTATGACTACTCTTGGAGAATGTTTCTAACATTCAAAGTTCAAAGTAAATTCTATTACCATTATCATTATATCATCTTATACCCTGAGATTCATTTTCCTGTGCATTCTCAGTAAATCTATAGAAAAGTAACTATAATAGGATCAATGAAAGATCAATCAGAGTGCAGAAAACAACAAATTCTGCAAATGTAAATATAAGTAAATAGCAATAAATATTGAGGACATGAGATAATGAGATAAAGGGTCCTTAAAGTGAGGTCATTGGTTGTGGGAACATTTCGATGATGGAACAAGTAATTAAAATATTGACAATATTATTAGCTGCAAAATTAACTCTAAATGTCTGCAGATTGCAAAAGGTGTTATTAACTAATCTTTCATCTTTACTACAGCTGCCTACCAGATGAGATGGGTCTCTGTTCTCACATTTAGGTGGCTTCATTGAAGCCTGTACAATTGCCAGTGCAGACAGCGAGAAGCCTTTATCAGACCTCAGTGTCTATTAGTCAGGATAAGGGCTTGCTCATTTCACTCTTTGATTAGGTAGAGATGAAATCAGAGATAAATTTTTCAATTGTCTTTCCCACAAGGATGTGAATATCAAGTGGATGAATAAAGAGGCCTAGATCAATTGATTTTTGATCACCATGATATTCAGAAGACTTCCGGACAAAGGAAAGTGAAAATTTCAATTATTATTTTAAAGCATGAGCTCCTTTCGTGACACTAAGCAGAGGCAAGAAGATTGTTTTGCAGATGACCTGAATGTTTTCTGCAATAGCTATTTTGAGTTTATAATTTGGACAATTCTTCCCTTCTGTTTTGGCCTTCTCCATTGCTGCAGTGAGGTCCAACTAGAAGAACAACAGCCCTATTCTCTGCTTGGGTATCTTGCAGCCCAGTGATAGGAACGCCAAAGTTACCCATTTCAGGTTATCCTCACCCCAAGCGTCTTCCTCCCATGATCTCTGACCTGTCCCCCCCACCCCAGGATCCTTCTGGTTCCACCTCTCACCTACGAGAACATTCATGGTCATGGTCACCATGGTCACCACGACACGGCACATAATGATGATGTCACATGACAGGGCACATAATGATGATGATAATGATGCATCCTTGTCAGGAGAGGGAAAGTATGTCTGTGCACAGTACTCCAAGTGTGGCTTAGTCAAAACTACAGGTTACAGGAAGATGTCATTGGTCTTATTCCCTGAGCCCCTTACAATAAAGGCCAATGTGGCATTAGATTACTTGCTGTATGGACGTGATAAAGATACCATGGGGTGTAATGATATCGCTGAAGAACAGTGAATTTCTTGTCGACAAGCCATCTGGTACAACATAAATTCCCCCAGAACAATCCTGATGAAGGCTCTTGCTGGTATAGTGGTTAGCACGACGCTTTGCAGTACCAGCATCCCACATTCTGTTCCCACCGCTGCCTGTAAGGAGTTTGGAGGTTCTTCCTGTGATCGCGTGGCAGTGTCCTCCCACAGTCCAAAGATGTACCAGTTGGATGTTTAATTGGTCATTATAAATTGTCCTGTGATTAGGGTAGGTTAAGTCAGGGGTAGCTGGGCTACGCGGCTCAGAGGGCAGGAATGGCCTATTCCATACTGTATCTCAATAAAAGAGCAATTTTTAAAACATAAATGGTTTACTTCTGTCCATAGATGCTGCCTGGCCTGCTGAGTTCCTCCAGTGTTGCTCTGAATTTCCTGCAGATTCTCTTGTGTTTATGAAAAAAAACATTTTGTTCCAAAAGAATGGGAATTATGCTCAGCCTAATGTAACACAAGTTTGTATATTTTTTACTAGCTGAACACTTGCTGATCTATTTAGTAAAAAGCCTCAAATCATCTGGATTGCCGTGACTTTCTTTCCCTTTACAAACTAAGGCACGTAAAAGACTTTGTCAGGTAAGCCTCCAGGCAGGCTTCCTAGGAAACTCAGCCACGTCATGGGTCCACTAATGCAAGCTGAAGTGATAATTCATTCAGCGAAAAACACTCATAAAAATTAAGACAGTACATCAGCCAAAGAAGTTGGAACGGATTTCATGCACTTTATAGTTTAAATGTTGAAAACCTGCTGCACAATACAGGCCCTTCAGCCCACAATGCTGTGCCGAACATGTACTTACTTTAGAAATTACCTAGAGTTACCCATTGTCCTCTATTTTTCTGAGCTTCATGTACCGATCCAGGAGCCTCTTAAAAGACCATATCAAATCTGCCTCCACCACCATCGCCGGCAGCCCATTCCACGCACTCATCACTCTCTGCATAAAAAAACTTACCCCTGACGTCTCCTCTGTACCTACTCCCCAGCACCTTAAAACTGTGCCCTCTCGTGCTAGTCATTTTAGCCCTGGGAAAAAGCCTCTGACTATCTACACGATCAATGCCTCTCATCATCTTATACACCTCCATCAGGTCATCTCTCATCTTTCGTCACTCCAAGGAGAAAAGGCCAAGTTCACTCAACCTATTCTCATAAGGCATGCTCCCCAATCCAGGCAATATCCTTTAAAATCTCCTCTGCACCCTTTCTATGCCTTCCACATCCTTCCTGTAGTGACGCGACCAGAACTGAGCACAGTACTCCAAGTGGGGTCTGACCAGGGTCCTATATAGCTGCAACATTACCTCTCGGCTCTGAAACTCAATCCCACGGTTGATGAAGGCCAATGCACCGCATACCTTCTTAACCATACAGTCACAGTTTGCAACAGAATCCTACCTGAACACTCGATATATAGTTTCTCTGTCCTGATCTCCTGAAATCTCTGACTCTGTTCTCCTTACCAGAACTTCTGAAGGTCCTGGTGAGGATGTGGCAAAAGGCAGCAGCTCAGAAACAGGACGTAAGATAAGATAAAACTTTGTTTTAGATAGATAGATAGATACTTTATTCATCCCCAAGGGGAAATTCAACATTTTTCCAGTGTCCCATACACTTATTGTAGCAAAACTAATTACATACAGAATTTAACTCAGTATAAATATGATATGCATCTAAAATCACCCTCCCAAAAAGCATTAATAAATAGCTTTTAAAAAATTCTTACATAGTTTACTAAAGTGCATTGAGTGGTAACTTAAGCTCAGTCCTAACCCCGGCTCTTTAACATGTCTTGCCCCGGTGGTTGAATTGTAGAGCCAAATGGCGTTGGGGAGTAATGATCTCTTCATCCTGTCTGAGGAGCATTTTATCCTGAAGGAAATTATTGTTGCAAGGCTGCCCAGTCAGAAATATATACTTTAAAATACAAAATGTAAACCTTGAGATATGAAAAAATACAAAATGTGCTTTGAAAAGTAATAGTGAAAAATACAGATGTGCAATGAAACCATATACTTGTAGATGTAAGGAGGAGGAGTTGTGGAGTCTTATAGCCACAGGGAGAAAGCGGTATATCCTGTGACGTTCACCGGTATATCTCAATGGATTCAGTCTGGTAACAGACTGTGTGTCCAGTGTGTCATGGAGGAGGTGAGAGAGATTGTCCATGCTAGCTGGACAAGCTGGCTGTCAGTTTACAGACACCGACGTCCCCAGTGTGATTACGTTAATATGTCGGTGCTATTAGCATAATCATATTTGAAATCTGGCTGCTTCACCGTCTGGTATGGGGGTGGGGGGGGGTGTGCATCTGCACAGGATCGAAATAAGTCAGGTTAGTCAGCTCCGTAGCATCCAGGACATCTTCAAGGAGCAATGCCTCAAAAAGGCGGCATCCATCTTTAAGGACCCCCACCACCCAGGACATACCCCTTTTCTCACAGTTACCATCAGGGAGGAGGTACAGAAGCCTGAAGGGACACACTCAGCGATTCAGGAACGGCTTTTTCTCCTCTGTCATCCGATTTCCAAATGGGCAGTGAACCCATGAACATAACCTCACTACTTCTCTATTTCTGGTTTGTTTTGCATTGCTTATTTTATCTTAACTATTTATTATACTGACTGCAATTCAGTGTTTTTGCTCTATACTTATTTATCATGTCTTGCATTGTACTGCTGCCATAAAGTTAACAAATTTCACAACATATGCCTGTGATATCAGCCTGGCTCAGATTCTGATTGTGATCTGACACTCATAGCAGAACAGACCCCAGTGAGACCAGAAGAAGTAATTTTAAGAACAAAGGTCCCTGGAGGTCAATATTCTTTCTTCTTGCATTATTCCACTGCTGAAGGCATTCATTAAGCTGCTTTTCCTGAGGATCTATTTACATTGTTGTAGTTTACTTGTACCAGTGCAAAGAGCAAGTACCATTGATACTGTGATATTTATGTTTTCTAACTAAATAACCACTAAATTAGTTGTTTGGATTGCACACACCATAATTTTGATCAAACTACTGACTTCCAGTTAGAGCAGAGTACAGATTCACGTAGAGCGCTCTTTGAAAACGCTTTGCTTCAAAGATCCAAGTTTCAAAGTACATTTATTTTCAAAGTATGTGTACAATATTCTTCCCACAGACAGCCACAAAACAAAAAACATCAAACCACAACCTCCCCCCCCCCCGTGTGCAGAAAGAAACCGAATTGCACAAACTGCAAAAAAAAAAGAAACAAGGGGATAAAAAACGGACTATAAAATGAAAGGTCTATTCAGTTCAGTTCGATCTTGCATCATGCTGTCCCTTAGCTGCAGGGCACCCTGCACAAAAACACACACAATCTAGCAACAAGGAAAAGGACTGACCAGAAACCAGAAACACAACATAACATGAACCACAGAGTCCGATTAAACTTTGCCCAAGATCCAGGCACCGTGCTCCGACAGCACCGAGGGAACGAGGGACCTTTCGGATGCAGGGGCCTGCCTCTGGGAGCAGCGGGTGAGAGGGAGACAGAGAGACCATCGCACGCAGACACCTTCCTTTGACAGCAGCAAGCGAGAGGCTGACTTAGCTCAACAACGTTACACTTACGTAGTTTGCTGTGCATGACTTGGATTAAAGGACACTGGGTGCTCCTTGAAGGTTTGGTCTTCAGCCATTGACAATTCGACTGTGTCTATACACCATCACAAATTCAAAGTTCAACGTAAGTTTTTTAATCAAAGCACATATATAACAATCTTGAGATTCATTTTCTTGTGAGCATACTCAATAAATCTATAATAGAATAACAACCATAATAGAATCAATGAAAGACCTCACCAAGCTGGGTGTTCAACCCATGTCCAAAATCCAACAGACTGTGTAAATATAAGAGCAAGATATAATAATAATAATAATAAATAAATGAGCACCAGATATCGAGATGAAGACTCCTTCAAAGTGAGTCCTAGATTGTGGGAACATTTCAATGATGGGGCAAGTGAAGTTACAAACAAGAGACAATCTGCGGGTGCTGGAAATCCAAGCAACACACTCGAAGTGCTGGAGGATCTCAGCCGGCAAGGCAGCACCTACGGAAAAGAGTAAACAGTCGACGTTTCGGGTCTCGGCCTGGCCTGCTGAGTCCCTCCAGCAATTTTTGTGCTTTGAGTGAAGTTATCCCGCTTTTGTTCAACAGCCTGATGGGCGAGGGGGGTAATAACTGTTCCCGAACCCGGTGGCTTTGGTCCTGAGGCTCCTGTACCTTTTTCCTGATGGCAGGGTGAGTGTGGCGTGGGTGGGGCTTCTCGCTTCTCCCACCTCCCACATCGGGCTGCAGGGGTGCACACTAGAGGGTGGGGTATCAGTTCTCCGGAACTGAGTATGGACCAGAAGATGGGTTTGGAGCAGTTTCTGTGGGATTGTAACTCTATTTGTGATATTCTGGGCATAATGTGCTAACCCGCTAAAGTCGCCCAGCTCCCCCAGAGTCCCTTCATTTACTATCTCTCGCTTTTTAACATTGACACTGACAGGGGCATAGGTGGGGGGAAATGCTCACAGCCTTTCCCCCAGGAGCTGTGGAATCTAAAACTAGGCGGCATAGGTTTCGGGTGAGAGGGAAGAGGTTTAAAAGGGCCTTCAGGAGCAACCTTATCACACAGAGGGCGATGCATAGATGCGACAAGTTATCAGAAGAAGTGGTTAAGGCAGATACGATAACAAGATTTAACAGATGCTTGGGCAGGTAAAGGTTCGGAGGAATATGAGGCAAATGTCTGCAAATGGGCCCGAGAGGGAGGGAGGAGCCGAGGTTTGGCCAACTTAAGTGCCGGCACTTGCGTTGAACTGAGGCTGCTGCCTGCGGCTGCGGTGATGGCTGGCTTTGTGTCTGTGGTCTCACTTTCGTGAACTTCGGTTCTGAACGTTATTGTCTTACTTTTACTGCTTCCATGATTTGATTTTTATTCTGCACACTGGGTGTTCAACAGTCTTTTTAAATGAGTTCGATTGGGTTTCTTCGTTTTGTTGTTGCCTGTAGGGAGATGAAACTCAAGGTTGCATATACAGTAGTATACAAACTTCGGTAACAAATGTACTTTGAACTTGGGCAACTTGGTCATAGAGTCATAGTGAAGTACAGCACAGAAACAATCCCTTCAGCCCATCTAGTCCAGGCTGAAACTATTTAATCTGCCTATTCCCATCGACCTACACCGGGACCAAAGCCCTCCAGACCCCAACCATCCATGTACCTATCCAAACTTCTCTTAAAGGCTGAAATTGTGCTCTCTCCACCACTTGTGCAGGCAGCTCGCTCCACGCCCTCACCACCCTCTGAGTGAAGAAGCAACCCCTTATGTTCCCCTTAAACTTCTCACCTTTCACCCTTAACCCATGACCTCTGGTTGTAGTCCCACTCGACCTCAGCGGAAAAAGCCTGCTTGCATTTACCCTATCTATACACCACATAATTTTGTATTCCTCAGTCAGTCAGGCCAGTCTGGATGAGTTGGGCTGAAAGGCCTACGGTTCAATGACTTCTTCTTCGGGATTGAGGTAGACATGACACCAGTTCTCCAGCTTCTGAGATGGCTGGGGAGGCACCTCACCATTTGAGGTAACCGGCCACTGGGAATGGTGGTGCTTGCTCTCGTGAGTAGAGTCACTGTGTGTTACTGTGCCCACACAACGGAAAGTGCACTGCAAAACCCTCTGTTGTCTTCACTCTTAGAATGGATGCCATGCTCTTCAGCAGAGAACCGTTTGTAGACTTCAGGAGAGGGAAGCCAGAAGCCCATGAGCCAGTCCTCATCGGAGAATCAGAGGTGGAGAGGGTTAGCAGCTTTAAATTCCTGGGTGTTAGCATTTCTGAGGACCTGTCCTGGACCCAGCATGTAAATGCAATTGCGAAGAAAGCTCTACTTCCTTAGGAAACTGCGGAGATTTGGCACGTCATCAAAAACTTTGACAAACTTTAATAGATGTGCAGTGGAGAGTGTATTGACTGGCTGGTATGGAAACGCCAATGCCTTTGAATGGAAAATGATACAGAAGGTAGTGGATTTGGCCCAGTACATCATGGGCAGAGCTCTCCCAGCCATTGAGCACATCGACATGAAACACTGTCGTAGGAAAGCAGCATCCATCATCAGAGATCCCCACCACCCAGGTCACGCTCTCTTCTCACTGCTGCCATCAGGCAGAGGGCACAGGAGCCTCAGGACTCACACCACCAGGTTCAAGAGCAGTTACTACCCCTCAACCATTAGGCTCTTAAATAAAAGGGGATAGCTACACTCACTTGTCCCACAACCAATTATCTCACTTTCAGGACTCTTTATCTTGATATTTCATGCTCACGTTATTTATTTCTATTTATTTAAATTTGCATTTGCACAGTTTGTTGTCTTCTGCCCTCTGGTTGATCTTTCATTGATCTGGTTATAGTCACTATTCTATAGATTTGCTGAGTATTTCTGCAGGAAAATGAATCTCAGGGTTGTATGTAATGGCATACATGTACTTTGAACTTTGAACAGTCAACAAGCAGCCTTGTGTTGTTTATTAGCCCCTCATTGACACGATGACCAGATTGTCAAAGTCCATGTGCTTTTGTTAATCGATCACTGGCTGAGGGAGTTGTAGGTTGATACCAGCTTTATTGACTTTGTTAAACCGATACTGAGTGATCTGTTGGGACAGTAGTTAAGAGGTGACAACATTTGCCGATCATGAGTTGTATTAGTCAAGTCCAGACAAGAATGGCAGATTTCATTAACTGAAGGACATTGTTGGAACAGTTGAGTCCTGGTGACAATCTGGTAGTTTCCTAGATACCGTTACTTACTCTGGCTTTTAAATTCCAGGTTGAATGAGCTGGTTAAGTTCCGGGTTGCAGTGGTGGGCTTTGTACTCATGTCTTAAGGTCTCTGGACCTCTGTTGTTTTCAGATGGTAGCCGTTACAGCTGTGAGAGACAGCAGGAAAAGTGTTAAGGAAACATCACCGCCTGCAGGGACCCCTCTGTGTTGCAAACACGAGATGCTGGGGCTTCAGAGACGCACACGCAAAACGCTGGAGGAACTCAGCAGGTCAGGCGGAATAAAGGCATAAGCAGTCGATGTTTCGGGACCAGACCCTTCATCTAATGTCCTGATGAAGGATCGCAGACTGAACCCTCGACTGTCTTTTCCTGTCCATAGATGCTGCTTGACCTGCCGAGTTCCACCAGCGTATTGTGTGTATTCCCTACTCTCCCTACGCCGCTGGCCTTATGGGCAGCAATGAAGGTCCTCCATCTCTGGCGGTGTTCAGGGCTTCCTTCATCGTGTCAGTAGTTTGGTTTTCACTACTGTCAGTCGTGCAAATCCCAGGTGGAGACTCAGGAATACAGTCGCACTCAGATGTAGAGCAATTCTTCGTTGCTGTTTCTGTATCGATTTTGTTTGACCAGTCAGTGTTGTTAGCCCCAAACCTGGAGGACCGGTGCACCACTCTTAGTCTGTCCTCTACCCTTTGAGCTGCTTGGCACGGGTGACCCTACCAAAGCCCTGACTCCCACCAACGTAGTTCTCTGGGTCAGTGAGCCTCCAGACCCTACGACAAGGTTGTGGTCCTCTTGGAGGATTTCCCTCTCCAATCCTGACTTCCAACTATATCTTCACTGTTGCTGTCTCACTCTGAAATATTCTCTCCAATACCAGTGTGGGATCCTGGGACATCCTGGGATATCAGTTCCTGGGACAGTCTGGCCATACTGTGCTGGCTAGAGAAACAGCAGTGGATCCAGACCACCACCTCAAGGACCAATAAGGATAAGGGATAAATGCTGGCACTATTCATAAGAGAATTAAAAATGATAAGGTAACACAATGTTACCCATCATGCCTTGTGATATGAGTATTGTCTGTTCTCTCTTGGTCAGTTTGCTTTCATCTAATGAGTTCCTCTCTGAAAGGGCTTTATAAATTGATTCAATAAAGGACATTTTAAATGAAACAATTCATTAATTTACCTAACTGCATTGACTTGTCCTGGATAATGTCGTTCCCTTGATTCCCCTCTGTAATCACTGTCTGCATCCCATCAAATAACTGACCTCGTTTTCTTGCCCTGCTCACTGCTACAGTGAGCCCTTTTTATGCTTCAACACACACATATTAACTGCGCTTAATACTTTGGTCAGTTCACTCACGAAACTGGCTGTGAAAATAACAGGAGGCACTAACTGCTGTGACCTTAAAGGTTCTGTTTCCTGTAAAGAGCCTTCAACTCTGCCGTTAGGTTAAAACCCCTTGAAAGTTTCAGTTTATAGAAGTTCTTTGTTACGAAATTGGTCCAGTTTATTTTCTCCTCAGCCTTTCTTTCCTACTTCTTGTATTTATTGTTTTCAGGAAGTCCGGGATGATGAAGTACTTTGATTTGGACAGAATAGAATTTATTTCTTGCACTGCTCTGTAGGTGGTGTCTGGGGTGCAGAAATTAGGAACAGCCCCTACTTTTGAAGTTAGCTCAGGAATTGCCGATTTGAATTACCGGTCTTGGGAATTGTCCTGAATTATGTGCGTCGAAGGCTTATCCTGAGAGACAACTTGCCATGTGAGATAGAGTCGGCGGGGTTTTATTGGTAATTATAATTCCATCTGTTTCATGCCAGTCCGCTCCTGAACACCCCAGCTGATGTCACAACCCGACTGCCGGTGTAGATCCAGTGAAACTTGAGTCCTTTGAAGTTGTTTCACCTTTATGGAGATGGGGTGGAGGGCAATACAGAGTCACACAGCCATTCCTTACCAAAACAGGCCTTTCTGCCCATCAAGTACATGCCAACCACCAACACTCATCTGTACAACTCCAGTTTACCAGCGCTTTGTACTCTACAATGAGACGTGGAGACTTAAAACCGGAAGCTATAGGAGCAAACTCAGGCCATTTGGCCCATTGAGTCTGCTCCACCATTTCATCATGGCTGACCCATTTTCCCCCTCAGCCCCAATTGCTTGCATCTCCCCCATTCCTTCATGCCGTGACCAATCAAGGCTCGATCAACCGCCCATCAGCTGTGTCGTTGCTGCATTTGAGCTGATGCCTAGCCACACACTCGTGAGTACAGGGGGAGTGGAGCAGTGGGCTCCACACGTATCCTTGAGGTGCGACCGTGTTGATTGTTTCCGGGGATGAGGCACCTTCCAGCCCTTCGAGCTGTACCACCCAGCGTCCCCCGACCTAACCCCAGCCGAATCACAGGACAATTTAAAATGACTGCTTAACCTACCAACCGGTACGTCTTTGGACTGTGGGAGGAAACCGGAGTACCCAGAGGAAACCCACGCGGTCACGGGGAGAACTCACAAACTCCTTCCAGCCAGCGGCGGGAATTGAACCGGGGTCGACGGTACAGTAAAGTGTTGTGCTAACCACTATGCTACTGTGTTGACCTGTGAAAGCCAGGAGGAGATAAATTAGGATAAAGTAAGACATTATTTATTTACCCGAAGGAAGATATTGTTGCAAGGTTGCTCTGTCAGTAATATATGGAAACATAGAAAACCTACAGCACAATACAGGCCCTTCAGCCCACAAAGTTGTGCCAACATGTACTTACTTTAGAAATTACTAGGCTTACCTATAGCCTTCTATTTTACTAAGCTTCATGTACCTATCTAAAAGCCTCTTAAAAGACCCTATCATATCCGCCTCCTTTTAATGTGCTTTAAAATACAAAATGTATGTGTTGAAAAACATAGAAAATGTGCATTAAAAAGTAATACTGAAAATTATAGCCAATGAGAGCGCTTGATATATGCACTGAGCCAATCACAGTTAATCACATATTACTTTACGCTCTGACTCCCCCGTGTGTGCAAACGTTCTTCCTCCCTTGCCAGTTTATTCCATTTTTTCACCCAAAATGACTGGAAAACACCCTGTAACTTCCAGTAGGGGTAGTGCATCTATGGCTAGGAAAAGCGTTAGCGTGGATCTGAAACTACATTCTCATGGTGAGAGCCTTAATTTGCACGTTTGTTCCTCCACAAATTACCGTGTAAACGTAAAATAAGATATCAGTTAACTTGGGTTTGATTTTCTTTATATCAGGCGCACATGTCCATTACTCCACGCAGAGCGCTGATTTACCTAGTGCTCCCACCAGCGAGGAACACGTCCTCACCGTTAAGTGGGGCCTGACTGAATATTAAATAGTTAAATTAAATAAGTAGTGCAAAATACAGAAATAACAAGAAAGTTGTGAGTTAGTGTTCATGGGTTCAATGTCCATTCAGAAATTGGATGGCGGGGGATTCAAAAGAGGTTCTGAAAAATTATTTCAGGATTGAAAGGCTTATCATATGAGGTGTGTTTGATGGCTCTGGGCCTGTACTCACTGGAATTTGGAAGAATAAGAGGGGATCTCATGGGAAACCTATCAAACGTTGAAAGGCCTGGGTGTGCAGAGGATGTTTCCTATGGTGGGGGAGCCTACAGCCAGAGGGCCCAATCTCAGAATAGAACAGAGTTGAGGAGGAATTTCTTTAGCCCGAGGGTAGTGAATCTGTGGAATTTGTTGCCACAGATGACCGTGGAGGCCAGGTCATTGGGTGTTTTTGAAGTGGAGGTGGATAGATCTACGATCAGTCAGGGTGTGAACGGTTGTAGGAAGAAGACAGGAGAATGGGATTGAGAGGGAATTGGATCAGCCACGATTGGAGCAGACTCGATGGGCCGAATGGCCTAATTCTGCTCCAGTGCCTCATGGGCTTATGGTCTGAAGGGTCAGTATCCTTATTTGGCAGGTTTTAGGGGGTGCTGGAGATTACAGAAGGTCCATGAGGCTCAAAGTATTGAGATAATTCAGTGAGAAAGTTAAATGAAAAATATACTAGCACACCAGCTGCCCAGTGAAGAGGTTGCGGGAGATCCTGCGTTTGCCTCAGTTCCTTACAGGGGCAGCCAGTGAACATCATTTGATGGCTGGGTGAGGCTTTCGCTCAATGAGAACAAGTGGGGCTTTCATTCTGAAAGGATGAGAATGATTGACCCAAGATATTTGAGCGCTGTTGGGATAAGAAAAGCCCATGACTCCTCACTTCCTGAAGACATGACTTGAGGTGTTTATCCAGTATCGTCTAGATCCCACAAGCCCCTGTGATCGGTACCATATGCTGCTGAGACACAGGCCCAACCATAATAAATCTGAAACATGTTGGGTCACAAATAACCTTTGACCGCGTGAGGTCATGGAATCGTTTTGGTAACTACTTCCAGGTCAAAGACAAACGACTGAAAATAAACAACTGCGGACCCATTGGGTGGCAGTGAGCTCTCTTGATGATTAATAACGGTTGTTACCTCACAGACCAGGATTGATTCTTTGTTCCCTGCAGGCTTTTCCATTCCTCAGCCTGTGACCATCAATGCAGAAGGACGATCAGGGAAAGAAAAGTGAGGTAGAGTAGACCTTGGTAGATAGAGGGTACTCTGCCTGGTTGTGCATGCACATTTTGAAGACTCTGGCAGCTGGAAGTCTTTGAGATCATGTCACTCTATTGGAGGCAGGATTACAAAGAACATAGAACAGTACAGCACAGGAACAGGCCCTTCGGCCCACAATGCTGTGCCACACCAGCTAAAAACTAAATCAAATACCCCCAAAAACCAATCCCTCGTACCTACACAATGTCCATATCCCTCCATCTTCTTTACATCCTTGTGTCTATACAAAGCATCCCTTAAAAGCCTCTAATGTATTTGTCTCTACCACCAGACCAGGCATCCACCACCCTCTGAGTGAAAAACTTACCCCTCACATCCCCCTTGAACCTACCTCCTCTCACCTTCAATGCATGCCCTCTGGTATTCGACATTTCAACCCTGGGAGACAGATAGCCCCTGACTAATCTATTTATGCCTCTCATGATCTTATAAACCTCTATCAGATCTCCTCTCAGCCTCTGACACTCCAGAGAAAACAACCCAAGTTTATCCAGCTCTCATGATAACACATACCCTCTAAGGGTAGCATCCTGATAAACCTCTTCTCCTCCCTCTCTAAGGCCTCAACATCCTTCCCATAGTGGAGCATTTAGAACCAGAGAACATTACAGCACAGAAACAGGCCTTCTGGCCCTTCTTGGCTGTGCTGAACCATTTTTCTGCCTCGTCCCACTGACTTGCACCCGTGCCATATCACTCCATACACCTCTCATCCACGTACCTGTCCAAGTTTTTCTTAAATGTCAAAAGTGAGTCCGCATTCACCACTTCATCCGGCAGCTCATTCCACACTCCCAACACTCTCTGCGTGAAGAAGCCCCCCCCCTCCCAATGTTCCCTTTAAACTTTTCCCCCTCACCCTTAACCCATGACCTCTGTTTTTTTTCTCCCCGGCCTCATTTTGTGTGTGTTGCTCGGATTTCCAGCATCTGCAGATCTTCCCTGGTTTGTAAAGGGAATGTTAACTTGTTAAACCATTCAGTGAGTTTCTCCCAGGTGTTATGTGAGACAAGTGTTTACTCTTTAATTTTTAGAGGTTGCACACACCAATCCCCCCATTTAGTCCCACTACCCCTTGGGTAGGTTACAACTGGAGCTTGCATAATTTGTACAAGATAGGAAACAGATAAATTGAATGGTTAGCTGAGTGCCACAAAGTTCACTTGGATTTCTCAATCTGCTACTTAGCTTCATTGGACTATGGATGTTAATGATTAAATTATTTGCTTTTGCAAAGATCCAGTGGGGTTTGAAATATGTATTACAAATTTATTTCACAGTTCTGGGCATATATTGTTAATTGTCATTGCTGAGATTTAGATGGGTGGAGGTACGCCTCGACCAAAGGAGGTCTAAGACGCTCCTTCCCTCCGCTAGTCTTCAGGGCACCCATGGGTAAGGTGTAGCACCCACTTAGCCCCCGATCAGGGTCAAGTGAAACTTTGGGAGCAGGTGGTGGATGGTCGTATGAGCAGCCGGTGCGCATCACAAGTCCTGGTTATGCGACCACTGATGCCAGGCGGACAATCCGAAGAGTATTGATAATGGCTGGGTGGGGGGGTGGGTGGGTCTCCCGTCCTGTAACAACACGGCCCAGAAGAAGGCAATGGTAAAACGCTTCTGTAGAAAAATTTGCCGAGAAGAATTATGCAGATGGAAAGACCATGGTTCCCACTTTGTACAACATGGCACATAATGATGATGTCATATGACATGCTGCATAATGATGATGTAATTTGACATGCAACATAATGAATTGAACATAGAACATCACAATGCAGTATGGATCCTTTAGCCCAAGATGTGGTGCTGCCCTCCCAATGTACTCTATGATCAGTCTAACCCTTTCCCCTTAGGTAGTCCATAGTTTTGTATTAACCTTACATCATGTGCCTATCTAAGAGTATCTTAAAAGTCCCTAACTTTTAAGCCTCTATCACCCACCCTTGGCATTCCAGGAACTAACCACTCTGTTTAAAAAACCTGCCTCTAACATCAGCCTCTGTCATGACTGTGAGTGAAGCCAGCAGAGAGACACAGCTGGTCAATATAAAAAGTCTTTATTCAGGATGCACACAAGTTTTGGAGTCACAGGAGAGAGAGAGAGAGACTCCCCAACCCAACAGTATAGCACAGTTTTATATTTTAAAGAACAAAAGTAACAGGACAATTTCCATAGTTATCATGTCTTCATAATGTTGTGATTTCTGAGTCAAATTCATGCAATGGGTTGTCGATTGCATTCATGCATATGCAGACATCTCAATCAATTGGGTGTTTCCTGGTCTGCAATTTAATCTAAAATGAATCGTCAGGAAGACCATTGTTCTGAGCTGCCCTCTAAGTTCAATGTACAATCCATATTCAGATCTGAAGAATGGTTGCTGTTGAAGTCAATATTTGCTATATTGTGTATCCCCAGAATACTCAGTAACTTCTCTGAACTTTGCTCCACTCATCTTAAAAGGATGCTCCCTGTTACTAGCTGTCGCTGCCCTGGGAAAGACCTCAGCCAGAGTTGTGAATTTTTGTTCAGGACAAAAAGTTTCAAAACATGCAGAGCGGATGTTGTCTCACTGAAGGTCACAGCAGGCCAAAGAGGCGAAATGGCTTCATTCTGTGTCTTAAGTTTCATGAATGTCTGGCAGCTAATCAACAATAGATAGCCAATGTTTAATGTTATCTATTCTTCATTCCCCACTTCCCTAATGAGTGCATCCCAAGCCCATCACGTCCTATCACTATCCCTCCTGGAACTGACATCTGGGCCTTGAAGTCACCAATATATCTCATTCTATTGATCTTGTGGAATTTACAGGAGATCCTTTCTGGCTTTATTTTAGCTCAGAAAATGTTAACAATGCATTTTCACTTGACAGGAAGAAGATTACAGACTGTGGAAGTATTCTGCATTAACCCATTGAACAGCACTACACTGAGACTTGTAGTCTCCCTATTACTTTCATTTAACATTAGCAAAGTGTTACATTGCTTCATTTCCTATAAACGGATAAGCTGGTCTTTAACAGGACCATCTGTGATTTTGTATTTATCATGGATGGGCCATTCTCAGTTAAAAGAAGCCTCCTCTTTCATGTAACATAAGTGTGCATCCTCTGCTGTAAAACTCTCATTTCTTTCTTCTCTCCTGTCTGGTCTTTTTCCTGTTTACCTGCCCTCACCAGCTCCAATCCACAACGCAAATCTTTTTGGTACAGGTTTTCCCCGCTATCCAATGGTAGAGCGTTCCTATGAAACCGTTTGTTAGCCAAAATGTCGTAAAGTGAAGTAACTACCATTAATTAATTTAGGAAAAATTTTTGAGCGTTCCTAGACCCAAAAAAATAACCTACTAAATCATACCAAATAACACATAAAACCTAAAATAACACTGACATATAGTAAAAGCAGGAATCATATGATAAATAGGCAGCCTATATGAAGTAGAAATATCGTAGGTATGGTGCAGTTCCACTTATCAAAATCAGGAAAGTAGCGAGCCAAAATCGATTTGGAGAAAAAAAATTGGCACGTACACGCATGTGCACACAACTGCCTGCACAAGGCTTCACGGTCATGGTAGCTTTCTCAGGGTAAACACACGTATAGAGCGGGCGTCTTTTTTTCGTAAAGGCGAAAATCCTCTTTGGTTAGCGAAAACAGGTACAATGTAGGTCTTTCGTAACAGCAAGGTGTCGTAAAGCGAACGTTCAAAAAACGGGGGGTATTTGACTTACCCCTTTTCCCTGTGCACCTGTCCAGGCATCTGTTAAATGCTGTTACTGTAACCAGCTCAACCATTTCCTTCTGCCGCTTGTTTCATACGCACACCACCCTCCCTCCGTGTGAAGAAGTACCCCTCAAGTCCCTTTTAACTCTCTCACCTTAAACCTATGCCCTCAAGTTTTCCGTTCCCCAAGCCTGGGATAAAAACTGCTTGCCACTCAATCTACACCCCTCATGATTTTGTGTACCTCTGTAAGTACCAGAATCAGAATCATAAGGTCATTGAAAAGTACAGCGTGCAAACAGGCCCTTCAGCCCATCTAGTCCATGCTGAACTATTTAAACTACCTACTCCCATCAACCTGCACTGGGACCATAGCCCTCCATACCCCTGCCAGTCATGTACCCATCCAAATTTGTCTTAAACATTGAATTCAAGTGTGCATGCCACCACTTGTTCTGGCAGAGAGAGAGAGAGAGAAGAGAGAAAGAGAAGTGAGAGCAGAAAGAGAGAAGAGAGGGACAGAGAAAGGCAAGGGAGGAGAAGAGAGAGAAGAGGAAAGAGAGAGAGAAAGAGAGCAGAAAGAGAGAGAGAAGAGGAGAGGGAAAGAGTAAAGAGGATAATGAGAGAGAGAGAGGGAAAGAAAGAGAGAAGAGAGACAGAGAGAAGAGGAGAGCAAGAGGAGGAAATGGAGAGAGAAAGAGAGAGAGAGAAGAGGAGAGGGAAAGAGAGAAGAGGATAATGAGAGAGAGGAAAAGAGAAAGGGAAGAGGAGAGAGAGAGGAAGAGAGAGAGGAGGAATGACAGAGTGAAAGAGAGAGAGAAGAAGAGAGGGAAAGAGAGAAGAGGATAATGGGAGAGAGGAGAAGAGAAAGGGAAGAGGAGAGAGGAGGAGAGTGAGAGAGGAGGAGAGAGAAAAGAAGAGGACGGAGACACACACACACACACACACACACACACACACACACACACACATTCAGATCTGAAGACTGGTGGCTGCTGAAATTAGTTTTTGCTATATTGCGTGACTCTAGAATATGCGCTAACAGCTGATTGAACTCACCTCTTTCTGCAGCTTATTTCAATCCTGTGCATGACCCCTCTCCCCCCACCCCATGCCAGACGGTGATGCAGCCAGTTAGAATGCTCTCCATGGCACATCCGTAGAAATCAGTGGTGAAAAAGGAAATGAAAACTGGTGAATGTTGGAACTCGGAGAGATGCGGATGACCTTAATCAGTCAGCACATTAAGCTGAGAACATCACTGTGAAACAGCGATCCCACATAGTTAGATGCAAATGTTGTTCTGAAAGCCCCCAATGATTCTGTACACCTCTGTAAGATCTTCCGTGATCTCACCTTGCCAAAAGGACAGGAGGACGAATCAAACGTGCATTTATGACAGAATCTAAGTGAAGTCAGCTGTGATCCTTTGGAGGAGAAGCTTGAACTCAGCTGAAGTTACATCAGTGCTCTGGAGTTCACTCAGAGGTGCAGGAAATTCCATCAGTAACAAAATGTTCCCGGCTTACTGAGATCTCTCCTGAGCACGTTCAATTCGGAATTGTCCCGGGGAGACCAACAGATAATATCAAAGCCGGCTTCAACGCGGATTGGGAGTGCAGATTTGAACGGCAGATGACGCGAGTACACCGGGCTCTTTGTGTAACGAACGCCAAAGTACTTACATGCGGCCTGTTACGCTGCTTTCGTTTAGGGCAGGAATGAAGGTTCTCCATCTCTGGCAGTGTTCAGGGCTTCCCTCATCACGGCTGTAGCTTCCTCTCGGTTTTCACTACCGTCAGTCACACAAATCCCGGGGTGGAGGCTCAGGAGTCTTCATGCAATTGAATTAACTTTATTACGCCCATCCTTCACATTCATGAGGAGTAAAAAAACTTCAGGTTACGTCTCTGTCTAAATGTGCAACGTGCAATTTATAGCAATTTGTAATAAATAGTATGTACAACAGGACAGTCAATATAACACAGAAATACAATTGTATCAGCATGAATTAATCAGTCTGATGGCCTGGTGGAAGAAGCTGTCCCGGAGCCTGTTGGTCCTGGCTTTTATGCTGCGGTACCATTTCCCAGATGGTAACACCTAGAACAGTTTGTGGTTGGGGTGACTTGGGTCCCCAATGATCCTTTGGGCCATTTTTACACACCTGTCTTTGTAAATGTCCTGAATAGTGGAAAGTTCGCATCTACAGATGCGCTGGGCTGTCCGCACCACTCTCTGCAGAGACCTGCGACTGAGGGATGTACAGTTCCCGTACCAGGCAGTGATGCCGCCAGTCAGGATGCTCTGAATTGTGCCCCTGTAGAAAGTTCTTGGGATTTGGGGGCCAATACCAAACTTCTTCAACCGTCTGAGGTGAAAGAAGCGCTGCTGTGCTTTTTTCACCACACAGCCGGTGTGTACAGACCACGTGAGATCCTCAATGATGTTTATGCTGAGGAACTTAAAGCTGTTCACCCTCTCAACCTCAGATCCACTGATGTCAATAGGGGTTAGCCTGTCTCCAATCCTCCTGTAGTCCACAACCAGCTCCTTTGTTTCTGCGACATTGAGGGAGGGGTTGTTTTCTTGACACCACTGTGTCAGGGTGATGACTTCTTCTCTGTAGACTGCCTTGTTCTTATTTGAGATTTGGCCAATCAATGTAATATAGTCAGCAAATTTCTGTGACAGTTTTCTTTTACCAGTCAGGGTTGAGACTATGCGGGCAGGCAGAAAATCATCCCTCTTGTGCTTCTTGATCTCGTCTCTCGAGGTCCAGTGTCACTCAACCCTGCCACTTTGATCTGGCCCACACCTTCATTAACGAAGTCCAACACTTGCCTTTATTGGACCTTCCCCCTCCTTACACAAGTCAGCTGGTATGTTGGGATGCAGCCGGGGTTAGTCTGGGCGCAGTTAGGGTTAGTTGGGGGTGTGTGGGCCCTTGAATGTTAGGATTAGGGTTATGGGTAGGTTTGGGGGATGTACTTGTGGGCTTGGGTTGTTAAATTTAGTGTAGTGTGGTATGTGGGGCCGCGGCAGATAGGGTTGTGGTAGTGGAGCCACTTTAATCTGGCCCATGCCTTTCATTAACCTGATCCAACATCACTTGATTTAATTTACCCATTGTGCACTGGGACACATTGTCAGTAATGCAACCACGGGCCTTCTGGTGTTTTGATTCTTTAATTGCTCTGGCCACCCAGCCAGGGTTGATCAGACCCAGCTTGTGTTCATCCCTTGGACCAAGATAATGAGAGGCATGTATGATGCACCATCAATAACTCTCTCTGAGACGTGAAGGTGAGATATTGGCTTTTATTGACTGGAAGAAGGAAAAAGCAGTGGTTGACCACCATACTACATCCTGGAGACTGAGAGGCCAGGCTCAGGCCTCAATCGCCTTTATACCGGGGTCTGTGGGAGGAGCCACAGGAGCAGTCAGCAGGGGGCGTGTCCAGACAGGTATATGTAGTTCACCACAATGTAATTTGAGGGATAGGCTATTTTAGGACTCATTCTTTGATTTTCTTTTGACCTTTTGAGTAGTAGAATGTTTTGAGGCCTAGTTATGGGGCTTCATTTCAAAGTAAGCTTCAACTTCCCTACTTTAAATTTTTACCGGTCTTTCTTTTGCATCTGTGTGTGTGTGTGTGTGTGTGTGGGATCGCATGCGTTAAATTAACAGAGTTTCCTGGAGATTCAGTGCCACTCCACCCTGTCACGCTGGAGTTTAGCGGAGATTTGTTTTCTGTGGCCCCAGCTTGGGTTTAACTTACTGGTCTCTCACCTCTCACCTCCTTCGTATCTCGGCTTTTTTATTGGCATTTCATAGACTGGGATAGCGCGTCACTGCCGGGAAAATGTTAGCCCTGAGCTGAACCCTGAACCTGAAGGATCAGTGGACCCCCTCAGTCCAGCCTTTACCCTTTGACCTGTTTGACATGGGTGACCTTTCCAAGAGCCAAAGCATCAAACCCTGACTCCAACCAACCTAACTCTCTGGGTCATTGAGGCACGCAAGCCTCCAGACCCAATGACAAGATTGTGGTCCTCTTAAAGGATTGCTGAAGTACCGACGGCCAAATTCTGTGACCCAGAGGATGTTGGTCTTTCTGAGACAGATGTCATACAACAGCAGATTTTTCTTCTTTGGTGCTTAAGTGAGTTTTGAAAGTTGCTTAAAATATGTCCATACAAATCATCACTTTAGAACTGGAATTTTATTTTACCCTTCACTTAAAAGCGGCCCACAATTCCAGGGCTGATTTTAGTTCCCAGATGACCATCTTAGCAGCTGGGGAGAGAGTTCTCCAATGAAGATCAATCACCTTCCCCGCCTGTGGATGTCCTGGCAGATACTCCCACAAGCCTTTTCCATTTATTGAATAACCACAAACAAAATCATAATGGGAAATGAATCCTATAATTCAATTATGGCATTTTAATGAATTCTCCAGTCATGGCTTTAAAACTAAAATGTCTGTGCTTCTCAGAGATTGAATTATGAATCAGCCTCCAAAGCCATGTTTTCTCTAAGTGCAGTCCTCTTCTTTGTTTGCCTTGCCTCTTTCTGAAAAGATGCTAACAGAGTACTCACAGTGGTGTTAAAGCAAAGTCAGTCTCCATACCAATGGGGGGATCACCTTTCCCTTTCAGTGTTCGCCTTAAAAACGGCACAGGTGGCACAATTAGTGGTTGGCGCAACTTTTTATATGGCATTGCCAATCAGGGTTCAATTGCCATCACTGCCTGGAAGCAGTTGGTACGTTCCCCTCGTGACCGCACGGGTTTCCGCCGGATGCTCCGGTTTCCTCTCACCGGTTAATGTTAGTAAATTGTGGGCGTACTATATTGGTGCCAGAAACATGGTGAAACTTGAGGGCATATCTTAACGCAAGCGACAAGCTTTACAGCATGTTTTGATGTTTCGATGTACAGTACGTGCGGGCGAACAAATAAAACTAATCTTTAATTAAGCTAATCTTGTTAATTAGCTAAGCTGATGAGCTAAACCTATGCAAATTTTGTCAGAGCAGGTACACAGTAGCCATCAGACAAGAAGTCAGAATCAGGTTTAATATCACCAGCATATGTCATGAAATTGGTTAACTTCGTGGTAGCAGTAAAATGGAATACGTGATAAGTATAGAAAGAAACTGAATTACAGTAAATAAGTGTTGTATTAAGTAGTTAAATTACGATAAGTAGTGCAAAAACAGAAATAAAAAGAAGGCGTGAGGTAGTGTTATGAGTTCAATGTCCATTCAGAAACTGGACAGCAGAGGGGAAGAAGCTGTTCCTGAATCATTGAGTGTGTGCCTTCAGGCTCCTGTACCTCCTCCCTGATGGCAGAGGGGAAGAAGCTGTTCCTGAATCATTGAGTGTGTGCCTTCAGGCTACTGTACCTCCTCTCTGATGGTAACAATGAGAAGAGAGCACTTCCTGGGTGGGGGAGTCCTTAATGATAGACACTGAGTTTGCGAGGCACTGCACTTTGAAGGGGGCCTGGATACGATGGAGGCTGGTGCCCATGATGGAGCTGACTAAGTTTGTAACTCTCTGGAGCTTATTTCGCTGCTGTGCTGTAGCCCCCCCAATACCAGACAGTGATGCAGCCAGCTAGAATGTTCTCAAAGGCAAAGATAAAACATCTGTAGAAATAAACTAGCAGATAACAATGAAGTTTATTTGGAAAGATACCTATGCCTGTATGTTCTTTCTGAATAACGGTAATTCAGTGATGAAAGATGTTGAGAGGCATTGATTGTGTGGATAACCAGGGGCTTTTTCCCAGGGCTGAAATGGCTAACATGAGGGGATAGTTTTAAGGTGCTTGGAAGCAGGTACAACAGAGGGGATGTCAGGAGTAAGATTTTCACACAAAGAGTGGTGGGTGTGTGCAATGCACTGCCAGCGACAGTGGTAGAGGCAGATACAAAAGGGCCTTTTAAGGGACTCTTAGATAGGTACATGGAGCTTAGAAACATAGAGGGTTATGTGATAGGGAAATTCCAGGCAGTTTCTAGAGTAGGTTTCATGGTCAGCACAACTTTGTGGGTCAAAGGGCCTGTAATGTTCTATGTTCCATGATATTGTCTGGTGCTTATCAAGGGAGGGGGAATGAATAATGGCCCAGTAGCGCCGGCATGAGTTCCTGTCAACAGTTCCCAAGGAAAAGATTGTCACCAAACTATAGACTTACAAATGCATCCCACCAATAGAGTTGATTGTTCTTTCTGTAAACAGACCCAGCCAGGATTAAGCTGGATTTTGTCAGAAGATTCGGAAGGAAGCTGAATTATTTCAGTGAGGAATTGTACCTGCAAATAGAATGTAATCATAGATTTAACCCACGCAGTGCCCTGGGCAGTGTACAGAAAAGAAGAAGAAATTGCCTTTCAGCTCACCAGAGAGCGCAGGCCATCAACCTTTTTTTTTTGCTGTTGATGTTTCTGTAGCAGGCAATTTTGTTTTTTTACGAGGTCCAGTTGCTAGCTCGACGCTCGACCCAGCATGGATTGAAAGCCAGCTGGATTCGAACCCAGGACCTCGTGCCCCAAAGTCCAGTGCTGATGCCACTACGCCACCAGCTGGCCAGTTTACAGGCCAGAGGCTCAAATCCCACTCAAAGACCAAAGGCTAATTCATCCCACTTCGTTAATAAATACTTATTCTTTCCTGTGATGTTTAAGGCAGGAGAATGGGGTTGAGAGAGGTAATAATCAGCCTTGATGGATTGGCAGAACAGGCTCGATAGACCGAATGGCCTAATTCTGCTCCTATGTCTTATGTCTATATTATCCCTGTGTTGTTCCAAAGCTGCCCATCATAACCTGCACCGGGAAGCTGGGACTCAGGACTGAAACTGGTTTGTCGAACCTCACTTCAAAGCACAACTAATTGTTAAACCTTCCAACCTGGGCAGGATTCACACTTAGACCCAAACTAAATGAAGAACAGTTGGTCTCCATCCTTAACGGCCGTTGTACGTCAACAATCCAACAGCCTCGTGGAATTCCCTTTCCCTGACAATGCCATTTATAACCTTTATTTAATGAGACTTGCGTGGAATTTCGCAGACTGGGAATGTGAACTAATCCGCTCAATAATTTATCCAGGTCACAAGTCTGTTAGAATAATATTTGTTCGTTCGTTATGAGCCGTGTCGTATGACACGGTCCTCATGACCGTGATTGTTCTTGGCAAATTTTTCTACAGAAGTGGTTTGCCATTGCCTTCTTTACAAAGCAATGTCTTTACAAGACGGGTGACCCCAGTCATTATCAATACTCTTCAGAGATTGTCTGTCTGGTGTCAGTGGTTGCATAACCAGGACTTGTGATCTGCACCAGCTGTTCATATGACCACCCACCACCTGCTCCCATGGCTTCTCGTGACCCTGTTCAGGGGGCTAAGCAGATGTTACCCCTTGCCCAAGGGTCACCTGCAAGCTAGTGGAGGGGAGGAGTTACTTACATCTCCTTTGCTAGAGATGTGTCTCCTCCCCATTTCCCATTATACCATACCTGATAAAATACAAGTTTTAATACATTATACCATGCAAGTTTCAATAACAGAAGAACATGTCAATCCAAAACAATAATTCAGGCAAATTGCATTAAATTAAGTGATAAAATTTGTTCAACCAGCACACACAAAATGCTGGTGGAACGCAGCAGGCCAGGCAGCATCTATAGGGAGAAGCACTGTCGACGTTACAGGCCGAGACCCTTCGTCAAGATAAAATTTGTTTCTAGCTTGGGGGTTTCTTGGTTTCCAGAAGATATGATCAGTTTATATGAACAAATGCTGAATCTCGTATCCAACACATTCTCATGGTTTGGGTATCTGCCATTGGGTGTATTTGCTTTTAGTAGCTCTGAGGTACTAAGCAGATTTATTCGGTGGTGAAGAAGGTAAATACAATGTTAGGATTCATTTCAAGAGGTCTAGAATATAAAAGCAAGGATGTAATGTTGAGGCTTTATGAAGCACAAGTGAGGCTTCACTTGGAGTATTGTGAACAGTTTTGGGCCCCTTATCAAAGAAAAGATGTTCTGACATTGGAGAGGATTCAAAGGAGATTCACAAAAATGGCTCTGGGATTGAAAGGCTTGTCATATGAAGAGCTTCTGATGGGTCTGGGCCTGCACTCAGAAGAATGAGGGGTGACCTCATTGAAACTGATCGAATGTTGAAAGGTCTCAATAGAGTGGGTGTAGAGAGGATGTTTCCTATAGTGGGGGAGTCTCAGGTCAGAGGTCACAGCCTCAGAATAGAGAGGCATCCTTTTAGAAAGGAGATGAGGAGGAATTTCTTTAGAGATTGGTGAATCTGTGGAACTCATCACCACAGATAGTTATGGAAGCCAAGTTCTTGGGTATATTAAGACAGAGGTTGATAGATTCTTGATTAGCCAGGGCATGAAGGGATATGGGGAGAAGGAGACTGGTGCTGAGTGGGAAAATGGGTCAGCCATGACGAAATGGCAGAGCAGACTCGATGGGCCAAATGGCCTAATTCTGAAGTGTAGAAACATAGAGATCTACAGCACATTATAGGTATTTCGGCCCAAATCGAATCAGTCACAGGAAGCATGGCAGCGGCTATATTTCATTAGGAGTTTGAGGAGATTTGGTATGTCACTAAAACACTTACATTTCTGCCCTTGTGCCGTGGAGAGCATTCTGAGCATTCACCGTCTGCTGCTGCACAGGATCAAATTAAGCCGCAGAGGCTCATAAACTTAGTCAGCTCCAGCTTGGGTATTAGCCTACAAAGTATCCGGGATATCTTCAAGGAGCGGTGTCTCAGAAAGGCAGCGTCCGTTATTAAGGACCTCCAGCACCCAGGGCATGCCCTTTTCTCACTGTTACCATCAGGAAGGAGGTACAGAAGCCTGAAGGTACAAACTCATTGATTTAGGAACAGCTTCATCCCCCGCTACCATCCGATTTCTAAGTGAACATGAATACTCAGTATACATATATACATACATACACACACTTACAGTAATTCATGTTTTTTTCTCTATTATTATGTATTGCGCTGTACCGCTGCTGCAAAGTTAACAAATTTAACTACATATGCCGGTGATATTAAACCTGATTCTGATTCCATCTGAGACCCACGTTTACTTGCCCACCGTTCCACACCTTAGCCAGTCTCCACTCATTGACTTAGGCCACAGAGACAAGGTTGGGAATTGCAATGGGCACAGAATAACGGTGCAAGTTGGAGCTCTGCGCAGAAGTCTGGGTAACTCCAGAGGGAGCACTCCTATTGAACCCCTGCGTTCCCCCCTGGTTAGCTGGAGTTGTCCATTTAAGGCAGGATACCCTAGCCTGGGGTCCACTGTCCCTTCAGTTAATAGTGAGGCTCCATGGTATCAAAAAGGCTGGGAACCCCTGATCTGGAGCATCGTCAGGCATTCTGTTTTACAATGGAGGGAGCAACATGAGAAGTTAGCCAGCAGAATATGGACTTGCGTTTGTGGTGTGTTGCATTACCGATCCAGTTTCAGATTCGCCTATAAGTCGGTAATTGAGCTCTGTGGTTTGCCCATCTGCAGCTCATCTGTCGAATTCTGTTGGGTTGAGGCACGGTGAGGCTGCCTGTGGTTACGAGAGCAGCTGGTGCCTTTTATCGAGCAATTCTCAAGGTTGGAAAGGTGCAGACCTAGCTCTGGCAAAGCGGTGAGCCTCGTGGGAACTGGAAAAGAACTGCTCTGGGCTGTTTAAGGGCAAAATACATTTGATGGAGAGTCAGGTTATCTGCACCATTGGTAAGTCTGGAGATCAGCATGAAGCACAGAAAGACAAGCCTATTAATTATGTTCCTTCTCAAACACTTCAAAGGCCAATTCCATTTATTATGGACAGACACAGTGGACCTTGTTGCTGAAGAGGTTCAGAGAACATAGAACATCAAACATTACAGTGCAATTGTAGGCCCTTTAGCTCTTGATGTTGTGCTGACCTTGTACCTACTTGAAGATCAATAGAAACCTTCCCTCCTTTTCTCTATCATCCTAAGAGTTTCTGAAGTCTGTCGAAAAGTTTCTCAGTAGTCCCTAATGTATCTGCCACTACCTCCACTCCTGGCTGGGTGTTCCATGCACCCACTACTCTCTGTGTAAAAAAACTTACCTCTGACATTCCTCCAACTATGTTAAAACTGGTTGGATGTCACCTGTCTGTTCAAAGGACAATGGGTGATGATGATCATCACGAGCCTGGGGAGAAGGTATGGAGATCCTGAGATGCCCAGTCGTCAAGATCCCTCTTTTGGCCTCACCAGTGTAGTCCAAAGGAAAGCTCATGAAGCAGTAAGGAGCTGCTGAGAGGATGTTCAGTGACGTCCAGCCGCCTGAGGGGCTCCAGTCCGGATTGGCTGTCTGGGTTTACTCCCGTAGCCTTCGTCTCTCCTGAAGCTGCCCACAAGGTAGTGGGGCTATTTACCCACAGCTGGGGATCTGGTTCACGAGCACCAGGGCGCATCCACACACCGCTGGGCCTGCGTGCTACATGTCCAGGGCCAGACCTCCTCCCCGTCCTCTGTAGTTCAGCCCGAGTCCGAAAGGAGTTCAGTTTCTGTGTGTCGCCAGCGAGGAGGCTGTCCATGAGGCTCGCTGTAGGACAGGCCGTGTACTGGCAGGGAGAGACTTACACAGTCAGCCCTCCTTTTCTCGAGACTACTAGCCAGCGGTGGAAGCCGGAAGTGAGCGCAACAAGCACTACCCACTACACTGCCTCACTAGACGCATCACAACAACCATTTTGACACCGTTGAAATTATACCCCCTCATTTTAGGCATTTCTACCCTGCGCCTCTTATCATCTTGTACAACCCTATCAAGTCACCTCTCATGCTCCTTCGCTCTAGGGAGAAAAGCTCTAGTTCACTCAGTCTATCCTCATAAGATGTGCTCCCTATCCCAGGGTTCATCCTGGTGACTCTCCTTTGCACCCTCTCTAAAGTTTCCTGCAACGGCGGAAAGCCAGGAGGCTCCAGGGCACAGTGTAAATGGACAATCAGGAGCAGCAACCATTCAAGTTGCTGCTTCAACCCGCACCTCCTTTCAATGATGCTCTTATTCATTGGGAAGATGGTGGATTTCCTTGGGAAAGGTGCTTTTTATTGCCCGTCCTAATAGTCACTGAAGCAAAAGGATTCTCATGGCCCTTCAGAGGGCAGTTAAATATCAAGGCACACAATCAATGGCCACTTTATGAGATGCCTCCTGTGCCTAATAAAGTGGTCACTGAGTGTACGTTCATGGTCTTCTGCTGCTGAAGCCCATCTACTTCAAGATTCCACGTGCTGTGCACTCAGAGATGGTCTTCCGCGCACCACTGTTGTAATGCACGGCTATTTTGAATTACGGTTGCTTTCCTGTTGGCTTGACCCAGCCTAGCCGTTCTCCGCTGACCTTTCTCAATAACATCTGCGCACTTTGTTTCTTGCACCATTCTCTGTTAACCCGAGAGACTGTTGCCAAGACATCTGCACTAACAATTATTCAAGGTCCAAAGTAAATTAATTATCAAAGCACATTTCTGTCACAATATAAATCCCTGACTTTAATTTTCTTGCGGGCATTCACAGTAAATACAGGAAGCAGAACAGAATTGATGAAAGATCGCCCCCAATAGGACAGGCGTTCAACGTGCAACAGACAACAAGCCACAAGTGCAAAACTAAATAAACAGAAATAAAAATAATAATAGATAACCAATAAATGTGATTTTGCGGTATGTTGGCAGCTCAGGTTGGCTGTTTGATCGTTGAGTTTGCAGACGTTTCGGCTCCAGTCGAGAAGCCATCATCATTGAGCAGTTGAGGGTGTTGTCGCCTCAGAATTCTGGATTATGCACTCCTCTGGGGTCCGAGTGGATATTGATTAGATGTTGTGGTCTGATTGGCTGGTTCAAAACAGTGTGAGCAGTAGAAGATTCTGATTGGCTAGTCTCGCCGGTGGTCCGTTGGAAGTGTTTGCTTCGCTGACCAGGTCCAGTGATTGCTGGCGATCTGTTGATTGTTGACATCGTCTCTCTTTTCATATACAAGATCCATGTCGATGTGTTTGTTGATGGCTCCTTCTGTAGAGAACCATGCTTTGAGAAGTTCACGGTCTTGTTCTGATCAACCAGACTTCCAAATAACAACAAATAACTAGAACTTGAGGTAAAGAGTCCTTAAAAGTGAGTCCCTAGGGTGAGGGAGCATTTCAGTGATGGGGCGGATGAAGTTGAGTGAAGTTATCCCCTCTGGTTCAGGAGCCTGGTAGTTGATGGTTCATGGTCAAAGTCACTTAGATCACATTCCCTCCCCATTCTGATGTGTGGTCTGAGTCTCCTGACCATGTCTACACCCTTTTATGCATTGAGTTGTTGCCACAGGATTGGCTGATTAAATATTTGCATTAACGAGCAGGTGTACAAGTGTACCCGATGAAGAGGTCACTGGGTGTATATTAGCTTTTTAATTCCAGCTTTAAACCACTGGATCTGACTTCTACAACTGCTGCAGCAGGATTGGAACAGTCTCCAGGTCATTAGGCTAGGAATCTGTATCACTGGACCTGTAATGTATGAATCTAACCCACTGTAACCACGGGATTCTATCAAGGACAATCTGCTGTGGTAATCTTGCTTTGTCCTTGCCTCAAATCCTTTCGAAACTGTGCTAGCCAAAAAAAAACAACAATCTTTGTGGTAATCTGCTCTCCATTTGAGGACCCCAGTGGCAGAAGTCTCCCAAACTCCACCTTTTCTATAACTATTTTCCTGTTCTGGCATTTGGCTCAGGGGTGATCCCCAGCACAATGCTGAAGTTCACTGAGTAGATCTGGACTGACGGCAGGAGATTGGAGAGCAGTTGAGTTCTTTCAGTCTGACAAAGGGTTTTGATAGGGTGCGCTTGCTGCTTGAATGCATTGAAATGGTCCCTTTTGATAGGGAAACGGGAAACGTCACAGTGAAACAGAGCTGGACCATTTGGGAGGAGATTCTACATTCAAAATACATTTATTATCATAGAATATTAGAAATCGACAGCATATCACAGGCCCTTCGGCCCACAATGTTGTGCCGACCATGTAACCTACTCTAGAAACTGCCTGGAGTTTCCCTACCTCATAGCCCTCTATTTTTCTAAACTCCACGTACCTATCTAAGAGTGTCTCAAAAGACCCTATTGTACCTGCCTTTACCACCGTCGTTGGCAGTGCATTCCACACTCCCACCACTCTCTGTGTGATAAGCCTACCCCTGACTTCCCCTCTGTACCTACTTCCAAGCAGCTTAAAACTGTGCTCCCTCGTGCTAGCCATTTCAGCCTCTGGCTATCCACACGATCAACGTTTTGATGGCATCTCTGCCATCTTCTTCGGGGATGATGCCTGGGTGTGTCGAGTCCAGTGGTATTTATATGCCTGTAGTCCGTCCCTCCTGATTGGGTTGGTCCTCATCCAGTCAGGTTCCTTCTCCCCCACCTTGTTTACAATTGAGTTCTAGTTCTTACTTAGTGCAAGACCTTTGTCTTTATTAAAATTCTTTTCCTCGAGTTTTATCTCAATGGTTCCTTCACCAGGTGGTCCCAATTGGTTTATTGGTCATTACAGAGTGTCTCTCTGGTTTTTCCTGCTCCCTTCCTGCTCCCTCGCCTCTCCCTGCCCCCTTCCCACTCTCAGTTCAAAATAGAGACCCTTATCAGAATCAGGTTTATCATCACTCACTTACGTCATGAAATTTGTTTTTACTGCGGCGACAGTACAGTGAATGCGCGGTGGAAGCCCATAGCGGGGGTACTCCCTTCTGCCGCCAGTGTGGGATGGCGAGTCTGTCGGGACCCTGGGGACTTGTGAAAACTGTGTGGTGATTTCTTTTGAACTTATAGTCCTTTAACATCTTTGGACTATTTTTACTGTGCCCATGGTCTGTTTTTTTTATCAATTATGCTATTGTTTGCACTGTTGTAACTATGTGGTTTTGTGCAGGTCTTGTAGCTTTAGTTTTTGGTCTTGTTTTGTCTGGTGGATTTGGAGCTCCTTTCCGGGGAACGTGCTAAGACGGCAGCATGATATTAATACGCAGCAGCCTCTCCGGACTCTGGATTGGGGATTGCCAAACGTTATGTGGATTTTCTGGTGTAGTCTGTTTTGTCGTGTGCTTTTGTGATATCATTCTGGAGGAACATCATCTCATTTTTTAACTGCATTGCATTTATGGTTTCTAAATGACAATAAACTGAATCTGAATCTGAATAAAATTACAAAAATGTACAAAAATCTTTTGCGCTCTAGACAGGTCTCCATTTGACTAATTATGTGACTTCTAAAACCAATTGGCTGCACCAGTGAAGATTGGATGCTAAAGAAGGGTGAATACTTCTGCAATCAATTATCTTGTGTTCTGTATTTGTAATTAATTTAGATCACTTTGTTGAGATCTGTTTTCACTTTGGCACAAAAGAGTCTTTTTCTGTTGATCAGTGTCAAAAATGCCAAATTCTGTGTGCATACATCTGCTGATGCTTCTGGACACATCATCAGTGAATCCTGGAATCATCGGGTGTGTCGGGTCTTTCAACACCACACACCCTCCTCCAGGTGACCCAGCCGGGGCTGATCAGACCCCAGCTTGTGTCCAGAGATTTAATGTTGTGTAACCCCCGGGTCGCCTCAGGCTCGCTCAGCTCGTTTCTGTCTAGGGGGAGCAGCCTTCGGCCCCGCCAAACTGGGTAATCAGCTGGTGTGGATGCTGTGTGATGTCCCCGCCTTGCCCAGAAACAGACAGTACACCATAAGCGATTAAATGAGTACAATTTATAAAGGTTACTATAACTAAGTGATTAATAACGATACAGTATATATGAAGAGAAAATTAAAGAAAAGGCGCCAAACTTATCAAAGTCCAAACCACTTCGTGCGCAACCGTTGGAGCTCAATTACTGAAGTCTTCTGGCCACCATTCGATCCCCTCCGAACTCCTCGACTCACAGCTCGGGACCATCCAAAGTGGTCAACCAAGCACATCTAGCTTCATCTCCTCTCCTTGGGGTACCTCCTGGCCTCGGACCCCCGCTTGGGGTCCATTCCTCGCCCAGTTTAAAGCATCGTGTCCTCTCTCTTTCTCAACCCCTCGCAGTGATCTCCCCAAAAGCCCAGCAACAATAGTTTACAGACTCAGAAGAAAGAACAACATTAATCCCAATTGGTTTACAAAGGAATACAATTCTCGTTATCAGTAAATTTTAACCCAAACATACTTCCAGCACTCTCTCGCAACAAAGAAGCATTCCTGCTTTTAACAAAACAAAGCCATTTTGATTACATACACAGTAACAAAGAAAAAAGAAGAAACCCCCTTTACACTTGTAAAACAAGCAAATTTCCAATAAAGCATGAATACTTCTTATGGTGTGTGTGTGTGTGTGTGTGTGTGTGTGTGTGTGTGTGTGTGTGTGTGTGTGTGTGTACACACGTAGGACTTTTGCCAGAGCAGAAGCTACTGGCACAATGTTCCCGTTCAGTTTTGGTCACCTCACAAAGGGGAAGGTTGTAGATACTCTGGCAAGGGTGCAGAGGAGATTTACAAGGATGTTGCCTGGATTGGGGAGCACGCCTTATGAGAATAGGTTGAGTGAACTTGGCCTTTTCTCCTTGGAGCGACGGAGGATGAGAGGTGACCTGATAGAGGTGTGTAAGATGATGAGAGGTATTGATTGTGTGGATAGCCAGAGGCCTTTTCCCAGGGCTGAAAAGAACAACACGAGGGAGCATAGTTTTAAGGTGCTTGGAAATAGGTACATGGGGGATGTCAGGGGTAAGTTTTCACACAGAGAGTGGTGGGTGTGTGGAATGCACTGCCAGCGACAGTCGTAGAAGTGGATACAATAGGGTCTTTCAAGAGAGTCTTAGATAGGTACAGGGAGCTTAGAAAAATAGAGGGCTATGTGGTTGGGAAATTCTAGGCAGTTTCTAGAATAGGTTGCATGGTTGGAACAGCATTGTGGCCTGACGTGCCTGTGACGTGCTGTAGATTTCTACAGTCTATGAAGGACATCTTGAACATTGCCAAGATGGCCGAGGGCAGACAGAGAAGGACGACCTTCATTGCTGCCCAAAACGCCAGCAGGCAGTAACTGACTAACTCGCTAGGACTTCTGCGCGGTGCTGTAAGTACCAAGGTGAGCAGGTCTGCTGAGTCACCTGCCTTTTCTAGGTTCTCTGAATGAAAAGCAGGCCCAACCCCACCCCCCAGCCATAAACAAGGGAAGGTTGTGAGGTATCGGTAAACTGCAAGCCCACTTGTGTGAAATTCACACTGCAGTGCTGAGTGGTAATTGGCACAGCCCACAGGCACCACTTTAATGGGCCTCGGTGGGGGAAAAGAGTAATCTAATACAAGTCTCAGTCACCTCTAGATGTTCTCAAACACTTTCAGTCCAAGGTACAATGGCAGCATTGTGATTACCCTGTCCACTCTATCTACATTACAGCATCGATTCCACTTCAAAGAACTTTATCACCTCCGAAGTCCTTTGAGTGCGAACTGGACTGTATACAAGCGAGTTGGCTCGGCAGCTGCATCTTAAGAATTTATTACCAGCACTGAGTCAGAGGGCACAATTACTTCTCAAGCCTGACAAAAATAACTTGTACTAATGTGGTGGTGTTTAAGGCAATAAATGTCCTGGGGGGGGCAACGTGGAAAGGAGCGCACACAAAATGTTGGAGCAGCAGGCCCGGCCTGCCGAGGTTTCCACAGCATCCGCGGAGCCGCTTGTGTCGATGGTGCGAGGGGGTATCAGTTCCAGCGATGAGAAGCTCAGACAGCGGAGGTTTCCAGGAGCCACTGAGAGATAAAAGAGCACGGAGAGAAAATGCTGGAGATACTCAGCAGGTCAGGCGGCATCTGTGGAGAGAGAGGGGCAGAGCCCAAAGCAAATTTGTTATCCAAGTACATATACATCACTGTATGCAACCCTGAGGTTAATTTTCTTCTGGGCATACTCAATACGACAAGTATCGGGGGTGCACCTGGTTGGCAGACGTGAGTGGAGCACCAACACAGAGGCTGTGTACAAGAAGGGCCAGAGTCGCCTCTACCTCCTGAGGAGACTGAGGTCCTTTGGAGTATGCAGGCCTCTCCTTCACATGTTCCACCAGTCTGTTGTTGCCAGTACAATCTTCTACGCTGTGGGGTGCTGGGGCAATGGCATCAACACGGGTGATGCCAACAGGCTCAATAAACTGATTAGAGAGTCTGGCTCTGTTATAGGAGTCAAACTGGACACACTGGGGGCTGATGGTAGAACAAAGGACCCTACGGAAAATCCTGGCAATTCTGCACAATGTTTCTCACCCTCTGCATGCCACCTTGGCTAAACAGAGGAGCACATTTTAGTAATTGTCGAAGGCAATTGTACTGCTCCAAAAGGCACAATATGAGGTCATTCTTACCCTCGGCCATTAGGCTCTGTAATGAGTCAACCTATAGCTAGGGAAGTGATGACCCCCCCCCTCCTGTTTGACTGTTTGAGGTAACTTATTTTTTATTCTTTCTTACTTCTAATATTTGTAAATCTGTGCACTTGTAATGCTACTGTGAAACTGTAATTTCCTTTGGGAACAATAAAGTGTCTATCTATGTATCTGAATCCGTAGAATAATATCCACAACAGAATTAATGAAAGACTGCGCCAACTTGGACAGTCAACTAGAGTGCAGAAGAGAACAAACTACGTAAATGTAAATAAAAAGTAATGATGATAATGAATAAATAAACAGTAAATATCAAGATGAAGAGTCCTTGAAAGTGAGTCCATTGGTTGTGAGAACATTTCAATGATGGGACAAGGGAAGTCGAGTGAAGTTATCCCCTCTGGTTCAAGAGCCCGATGGTTGAGGGGTAGTAACTGTTCCTGAAGCTGGTGGTGCGAGTCCTGAGGCTCCTGTAACCTTCTACCTGATGGCAGCAGTGAGAAGAGAGCATGCCCTGGGTGGTGGGGATCTCTGATGATGGATGCTGCTTTCCCACGACAGCGTTTCATGTCGATGTGCTCGATGGTTGGTAGGGCCTTACCCGTAATAGACTGAGCTGTATCCACTACTTTTTGTAGGATTTTCCATTTAAGGGCGTTGGTGTTTCCATCCCAGGCTGTGATGCAGCCAGTCAATATACTCTCCACCACACATCCATAGAAGTTTGTCAAAGCTTTAGATGTTATGCTGAATCTCAGCAAACTCCTAAGGAAGCAAAGGTACTGCTGTGCTTTCTTAGTAACTGCGCTTATATGCTGGGGTCAGAACAGGCCCCCCGAAATAATGACGCTAGGAATTTAAAGGAGCTGACTCTCTCCACCTCTATCGAGTTGGTGGCCATTTCTCAGTATCGTGCCTCTCTCTTCACAGACGCTACCTGATCCAATCAGTAGTTCTAGCATTTCCTGCTCTTGCTTCCTACTTCCCGTATGCACTCAGTGGCCGCTCTGTCAGGTACACCTGCTCGTTAATGCAACTATCTAATCAGCCAATCATGTGGCTGCAACTCAATGCATAAAAAAGCACGCCGACGTGGCCGCGAGGTTCAGCTGTTTTCCATGTCAAATATCAAAACGAGGAAGAAACGTGATCTAGGTGACTTTTACCGTGGATTGATTGTTGGTGCCAGATGGGGTGGTTTGAGGATCTCAGAAGCAGCTGTTCTCCTGGGATTTTCAACCACAGCAGTTTCTAGAGTTCACAGAGAATGGCGCACAAAGCGGAAAAACATCCAGTGGGCGCAGTTCTGTGGGTGAAAGTATTTGTTAATGAGAGAGGTCAGAGGAGAATGGCCAGACTGGTATAAGCTTGATGCGGATGGGCTACAGCAGCAGAAGACCACAGATATACACTCAGTGGCCACTTCATTAGGTACAGGAAGTACCTAATAAAATGGCCACTGAGTGTATGCAGTAATTTACTTTTGTAGGAACATAAAGTAGAAGGCATTCGCAATGATTCTGATCCTGAATTATTCTCTGGGTGTTAACACAGTACGTGCTGGCTGGTGGAGGTCTTTAATGCCGAATGCCACATTTTTGAGGCATCACCTTTTGAGGATGTCCTTGAATCTGTGGCGGTTAGTGCCCAGGATGGAGCTGGCTGAGTTTGTAACTTTCCGCAGTTTATCCAATCCTGTGCAGTAGCCCCTGTACGTCCGATGGCGACGTGCCCAGAGAAAATGCTCTCCATACTCTATCTGTAGAAATTGCCTGGGGTCTTTGGTGACATACCAAGTCACGTCAAGCTCCTAATGATATACAGCCACTGCCACGCCCTCTTTGTGATCGCATCGATATGTTGGGCCCAGGTTAGATCTTCAGAGATGTTGCCACCCAGTATATTGAAAAACCCTTTTCACTGGTGACCTCTCAAAGAGGACTGGTGTGTGCTCCCTCAACTTCCCCTTCCTGAAGTTTGTAACCAATTCTTACAACCTCCAGCCCCAATGCCACTGCTTTAAAGTAGGGGTTCCCATCTGGCATCCGTGGACCCCTAGGGTAATGGCGATAATAAAGGTTGGGATGTTAAAGGGACGTTTCTGTTTGGACGCTTGGAGTGAGGCTGTATGTTGGCCTGTGAGTTGGGCGCTGCAGAACCAGAATGGGTCACCTGCCCCACGCTGTTGGAGCAGGGTACTTTTTTTTGACAAGGTCCCTTTCATCACATCGTAAGCCGATGCCCATCTAGCGTTTGCACAATCTCGCCTTTCAGTAATGCACGGTGCCGGACCTTGTCGTCATTGTGGCAGCTGGGGAACTGATTTGTCACGGCTGCCGGCACATTGGTCGCGGTGGGAGCTTGCCCGTTCTTGAGCGAGATGATAACACGTCTGCTTTCCAGGGTAATCCACCTACATGCGGTCCGACTCCTGGTGAAATCTAAACGTGTTTACAACGTGCGAGTTCTACGTTGTTGGACCAGGGCGGCATTGAGAGTGCAGACTGAGAGTAAATCTAGGGCCACAAAACAGACGGCTCTTGTGGTCCAGAAATGAAGGATAAATTTATTGTAGGTGACTTGAGATCACAAGGGAAATATATTTTTAATATTCTTTTAACTACATTTATTTGTCTGTCCTGAAAATGTCGGGTGTGTGGGTAACAAGGCGTAAGATAAAGATTTACTTTATCACCCGCGTCCCTGCATCAAATCAAACCGGCGAAGGTGGTGCTTGGTGGTGCCACACTTCCAGCGCCAACGGAGCGTGCCCACAACCCACTAACCCAAACTGTACGTCTCTGGACTGCGGGAGGACGTACAAGCCCCTTACGGGTAGCGAGGGGAGTTGCACGCCTATCGTCCAGCTGGCGCTGTGAAGCAGTGCGTCTTTTGACGGATTCTGCAGGTTACAAATGGAACAGATTATTGCCCCCTATGTGTTGCAGCCCCTTGGTAATTTGCACCGGTGTCTGTCAACCAGCTGATTGTTGCATGGGTGAAGTGTGTTGACGTTGCTAGGCAGCTTCGCACAATTGAATTCTCTTCCTACCACATATGCTGGCATCTTTTACAACCCATACAAAATGCTCAGTTCCTCCAGCATTTTGTGTGTGTTGCTTTCAGCATCCTTGTGTTTTCTCAGGGGAGGGGGCGGGTCGATACTTCTATTGCTGTTTGTGCTTGGGACGGGTGGGGGGGGTGTCTTTAGAGTTCTGATATCACTATCACTCTTTCTTTGGGATTTCTTGTTTCATGAGTGTACCTATGAAGAGTAAGAATCACAGGTTGTATACCATATACGTTCTCTGATATCGAATCATTAGAACCATTTTATAATTTGCTGCTCCACTGTGTGAACTCTCTTTGTGGGATGCCTACCCTGAAGAAGTTTAAATCTTCTCTTCGAAGGGAGTTCAGTGGGATCCTCTCTCACTGTCACCTTCTAGATATCTTCCTTCCCCTATCCCCATCTTTCTGTCGTCTTCCCCCTGCCTTTCCAGTCCTGATAGAAGGTCTTGGCACGATGCGTGGACTGTTTATTTATTTCCAGAGCTGCTGCCTGACCTGCTGAGTTCCTCCGGCATTTTGTCTTTGTTGTTTATGAAGTCCAGCATATGCAGATTTTCTCGTGTTTACATTTCTCAATCACTTGCCTTCATTTGTTGTTTGGGACTGGGGATTTGGGCTGATTGAATTATTTTCTTTCACTGACGAGTATTGAAGCTGGTTTACCTTGTACAATAATCCCACAAAACGGCAGGATGAAGGCAACCCAGGCCTAAGAGTAAAACCTTCTTACTCCAGGCTGCTGCACAGACCAGTGCAATCAGAATGCTGGATTGTCGGTGAAACATTATACCAGGGTCCTAAATACTCTCTAGGGTGGCAGGGTAGAGGTACGTCACTGCCAAAGGAGGTGTAAGGTGCTCTTTCCTTCCGCCGGCCTGCAGGTCACCCTTGGCAAGGTGCAGCTCCTGCTTAGGCCCAAGGATCAGGGTCACGTGAAGCCAAGGGAGTAGGCCGTATGAGCAGCCAGTGCACATCACAAGTCCTGGTCATGTGACCACTGACGCCAGGTAGACAATCTCTGAAGAGTATCTGTAACGGCTGGGGTCACCCGTCTTGTAAAGACACTGCCCAGAAGAATGCGATGGCAAACCACTTCTGTAGAAAAATTTGCCAAGAACAGCCATGCCCATGGCACATAATGAACAAAAAATATACTCTCTCAAGTGGGTGCAAAAATTCTGTGGCAGTTTTGAAGATTAGGAGACTTGTCTCTGCTGTTCTGGTCAAACTTACCTCGCCATTGGTCATTATCGCATCGCTCTTTGTGGGAGCTTCCTTTATATGAATGGTCTTTCATCCATCACTCTGAGGTGCCTTGGGGCATCCCGATATTGGGAAAGGCAATACGGAAATAGAACACTCTCCATTTAGCTTGCTGCAACGCCTGCAGGCTGTTTACTGGGCAGCAACCTTGGGGACCTAGCCGTGGTTGGCCTGATCTCATAAGGACACAGAAGTGGAATAAACTTAGTAATGTGGAAATTTTTTTTGGCATTTTGAATGATCCGTTTTTCAGATGGTGACGAGAGGGCGTACGAGAGTGAGATTAATCAGCTGGTTGAGTGGTGTAGCAGCAAAAACCTTGCATTCAATGTCAGTAAGACTGAAGAACTGATTGGGGACTTCAGAAAGGGTAAGATGAGGGAAAACATGGCAGTCCTTATAGAGGGATCAGAAGTGGAAAGAGCGAGCAATTTTGAGTTCCTGGGTATCAATATCTCTGAGGATCTATCCTGGGCCCAACATATTGATGCAGTTGCAAAGAAGGCTGTATTTTATTTGGAGTTTGAGGAGATCTGGTTTGTCACCAAAGACATTTGCAATGTCTACAGATGTACTGCATCTGTAACCGACTGCATCTCCATCTGGGAATGTGGGGTTGGGGGGGGGGGGGCTGCTACTGCAAAGGATCAAAATCAGCTGCGAAGATTTGTAAACTCAGTCGGCTCCATCACGGGCACCGGCCTCCGTGGTATCCAAGACATCTTCAAGGAGCAGCGCTTCAAAAAGGCAGTGTCCACCATTCAGGAACCCCCCCCCCCCTCAACCCAAGACATGCCCTCTTCTCACTGCTACCATCAGGAAGGAGGTACAGGAGCCTGAAGGCTCACACTCAAAGTCAGGAACAGCTTCTTCCCCTCTGCCATCTGATATCTGAATGGTCATTGAACCCATGAACACTTTTTTTATTTCTATTTTTGCACTACTTGTTGAATTTACTATTTTATATATATATAAACATACATAGTTCCTGTAATTCATACTTATCATGTTTTTTATCATGAATTGCGTTATATTGCTGCTGCAAAGTTAACAAATTTCACGACATAGCCCGGTGGGAGTGAGCCTGATTCTGACCTGGACGGAAAGTATTGACCTGTCGAAGTCGTCATGTGCAGCCGTCCGTTCCCACCATACATCCAGTTATGGTCATGCTCTTAATTGAATCCTGGTACGAGCCAATGGGAACAGTCATAAATGGCTGCGAATCTGGGCTGATGCACAGTTTTCTGTCCCTGGTGATCACTCAGGCCAGAGGAGCATCTTGTCCATTATCCCACTCGCCCCTGCTGGCACAGACTCTGGGATCGAGCTTTGAATTTATCTGTATGGCACATCGGCCCGTGACTTGGCCGGTGAGCCAGCGACGAGGCAAAATTGTTTCTCTCGCAAGGTCTTGCGAGTCTTCGATTGCTCATCTTCAAATGGAGGTGGCCACAGAGTCTCTGAATGATTATTATTCAAAAGTGTATAAATACTTGAGAAACAAGGGGCTGAAAGTCTCTGCTGGTTGTGAATTAAAGGGTTAAAGTAGACCATGGGGTTAAATAGGTTTGCTGTCAGATCAGTCATAATCTTACTGAGTGGGGATCAGGCTCGAGGGAATGAGGGGCCTGCTCATGCTCTTAATTGAATCCTTGCACGAGCCAATGGGAACAATCATAAATACAGAGAGAGAAAAAAATAAAGGACACTCTCCTTAAAAGATCTAAACCTGAAGTAACTTAAATAGCCACAGCTCTTGTAATATTCCCAGCCTTTTCAATGAGAAAGCCAGTTTATTTTCGGGGCTATCCAAATAATTATCCGGACTTGGTGTAAATCATATATTTGAAATTTTTAACAGCTTAGTTAAGTCGTGCCAATTTAAGTGCTGGAGGGTTGCGGTTTTGTGGGGAGTTTAGAATGGTCTACCCTGAGACATAGCAGCTTGATTATTGCCCTTTCCTCTTGCTGAAGATAATTTATTCCTTGTCTGCGATTCCTTGGGATGTTGTGGATTATTCTCACATTCTATTCTGGCAATATTTGGATAATATGAAAGGAAATTAAAATATGGCTGGAAATAAAGGAGGAAAGCATTAGTGTTGCCGTGGTGCCTGTCAGAACCTCAGTAAATCCCGAAGTACTGTGTGTTGATGTGCACTGTGTCTAATAATATAGAAAACACAGCTCAGTGTGGATATAAAAGGCATAATTTGCATTGTTTTAGTGTTGCCATATGTATCAAGGTACAGTGAAAAGCTCGTCCTGAATTCCATTTATACCAATCAAATCATTACACAGTCCATTGAGCTGGAATAAGGTAAAACAATAAAAATGCATAATAACGTCTTGAAAGCTACCGAGCAAATTCCAGTGCAGGTGAACGATAAAATGGAAAATCGTTGCCAGGTGGAAAGACTCACAGTCTGATCTCTTGAGTCTGATATCAATGGGATGGAAGCTGTCCTTGAGTCTGGTGGAATGGACTTCTAAGGCTTTTGTGTCTTTGATTGAGATAGAGTGTGGAGTTGGCTCTTCTGGGCCAGCAGTCCCTGATTTAACCCTAATCATGGGTCAATTTGTAATGACCAATTAACCTACGGTTGGACTGTGGGAAACACACACGGTCACGGACTACCAACTTAGGTACCAATACTACCAACTCCTTACAGGCAGTGACGGGAATTGAACCCGGGTCACCTGTACTGTAAACCGTGGTGCTAACTGCTATGCCGCTGTACCTGATGGGAGAGGGGAGAAGAGAAAATGACCAGGGTGAGGTACTTGATTACGTTGGCTGTTTTACCGAGGCAGCAAGAAGTGTAGACTGAGCCCATGGAGGGGAGGCAGTTTCCTGTGAAGTGCTGGGCTATGTACACAACTTTGGAGTTTCCTGCAGCCATGGACAGACCCATTACAGATCCAAACAGAATGTTTTCTGTGGTGCATCAATAAAAATCGGTAAGATTCAACAGGGACATGCCAAATGAGGAAGTGGAGATGCTGGAGACCTTTCTTGGCTGTGACATCAACATGGTTAGACTATAACGTAGATGTGGTTGAACCATAAACCTGTTTTAGAGGTGTCGATGGAGTGATAAGTATTGATCAGGTCACGGTGAAGAGAAAACTTGCCGACTTTTATTCCAAATAAAGCAGTGGGATCTTCTGTGCTCGCCCAGAATGATAGTTGGAAACTTGGCTTAGCTTCCTTGTTGCTCTGTTAAGTGCACCCTCAGCTCCTGAGTCATAAGTTTGTCCGATCAAGCGTAGAATATAAAAGCAAGGATGTGATGCTGAAGCTTTGGAAAGCACTGGTGAGGCCTCACTTGGAGTATTGAGAGCAGTTTTGGGTCTCTCATTTAAGAAAGGATGTGCTTACGTTGAAGAGTGTTCGAAGGAGGGTCACGAGGACGATTCCGGGAACGTCAGGGCAATCATAGATGAAGGCTCTGGGCCTGTGCTTGCTAGAGTTTAGAAGAATGGGGGGGTGGGGAATTCTCGTTGGAGCCTATCAAATGCCGTAAAGCGCAGATAGAGTGGATGTGAAGAGGATGTTTCCTTTGGCGAGGGAGTCTAGGACCAGAGGGCACAGGCTCAGAATAGAGGAATGTCCATTTAGAACGGAGATGAGGAGGAATTTCTTCAGCCAGAGGGTGGTGAGTCTGTGGGATTGGCTGCGGAGGCCAGTTAAGGGGGTGTGTTTAAGGCAGAGGTTGGTAGGTTCTTGATAAGTCTTGATAAGTGAAAGTTTATGGGGAGAAGGCAGGAGAATGGGGTTGAGAGGGAAATGGATCAGCCATGATGAAATAGTGAAGCAGACTCAATGGGCTGAATGGCCTAATTCTGCACCTATGTCTTATAGCCTTATGGTCTCGCAGAAGAGAAACACCGCATTACCCAGCTTGATGCCCCAGTGTGGTACTGAGGAAGTGTTCACCTCTCAAAGGAGCTCCCTGTTGGATCATTTGTTAATCTGCGGGCCCTCTAATGTTCTTAACTGGATGTCAAAGATCTGTTTTCACTATTTTTAAGTCTTACCCCTAGTGCTCTGGCCGGTATTTCTCTCAGTCAACAGGACACCAGGCCATTCCTTCAGCGCTGTGAGAGAGCTTGTTCTCTGTAAGTTGCTGCAACAGCGGCTGGACTGTGAAGGTACTTAACTGGCTCCAAACCATTTCTGGATGCCTGGAGATGAGGAACGGCATTCTGGAAATGCACATCTATCCTCTTTATTCGAACTCGGTGCAGGCAGGGAACCTGATGAAGAGAAACGACCTAAAAAGGAAATCCAGCAAGAGTTCTGGATGGTTTCCTGCAGAATATTGAAATGCACCCAAGCTCAAATTCCAGTTGTGATGGAAACATTCTGAACATCTTGAAAAATCCTTGGACCGTCTCCTCTGTGAGTGAACGCCGGGATCCAGTTCCCGGTCGCCTGCAGAGCATAGCTCTCGTTTATCCCAAGCCAATCAGCCTTTCGAGGTTTGCTTCAAGCATTTTCATTCAGTCCGCTTGCGGTGAACGCCAGTGACTCCTCGTGCTCATCTGTAAGGAGGCAAAGGAGGTGTGTGGACTTGTGAGCGGAAGAGCTGGGCATTTAACAAAAAGACGTTGTGAAAGTAAAGTCAGATATTTCACATCCCACTGCTGTCATTGACACGAGATCTACAGCTAGTAAGGAACCTAAATAAGTGTAACTGTTGCGCTGGTTCATCTATGGAAACATTGGGTGGCGGGTTGGAGATACGTCTCTACCAAAGGAGGTGTAAGGTGCTCCTTCCCTCCGCTAGCCTGCAGGTCACTCTTGGGCGAGGTGGAGCACCAGCTTAGCCCCACTGATCAGGATCACATGACCGGGGAGCAGGTGGTGGACGGCCGTATGAGCAGCCGGTGCATATCACAAGTTCTGGTTATGCAACCACTGACGACAATCTCTGAAGAGTATTGATAATGGCTGGGGTCACCCGTCTCGTAAAGCCACTGCCCAGAAGAAGGCAATGGCAAATCATTTCTGTGAAGAAATTTGCCGGAATAATCATTGTCATGGAAAGACCATGATCGCCCATGTTGTATGACATGGCACTTAATGATGATGTCGTATGACATGGCACATAATGATGATGTCATATGACATGGCACATAATGTTGATGATGACAACAATGTAAACAATGACTCTCTGTCTGTGCTGATCTCAAGTTGGAGCATTGTATTTGACCTTCAGAACCACAGTAGATGAGGAGGAAAGTCCCATTTCTAGTTCCCATTCGAATTCTGATATGTCAGTCCGCAAGCTCTCCTACTGCCACGATGAGGCCATACTCAAGTTGGAGGAGCAACACCTCATTCCATCTGGGTAGCCTCAAACCTGACAGCATGAACATTGATTTTTCTAATGTCCATTACTTTCAAACCTCTCTCCTTTCTTTCTTTTTCCATTCCCCATTCTGACTCCTCTCTTAAACTTCTCATCATCTCCCTTTTGAGCTCCTAATCCTTCCCATTCTCCCATTGTCCAATCTCCTGACCTATCAGATTCTTTCTTCTTCAGTCCTTTACCCTTTTCCACCTTTCACCTCCTAGCTTTGCACTTCAACCTCCCTTCCCCCGTCCACCCACCTCCTCCCCTTTTTGGCTTCATCTATCACCTGCCATCTTGTGTTCCAGCTTCTTATATTGGCTTCTGCCCCCTTCCTTTCCATTCCCGAAGGGTCTGTGCCCGAAATGTTGACTGTTTATCCTCCTCTATAGATGCTGAGTTCCTCCAGCATCTTGTGTGTGCTTACAGCCTTGGCTGCTTTTTTTGTGTGTGAATTGGATGGCCATGAACTTGAACTCAAATCTCGAGTGTTCAAGGGCCACAGCACACTTGAGATGAGATGAGTGGAAGGCTGATGAATCCGATGAAAACCCACCATAGGGGCACATTCCACAAGGCAGAAAAGCCAATGAGAAAAGGTATTCAAAATAATCAGGAGCTCTGATCAAACAGAAAAGAAGATAGCTTTTCCACTTCCAGGAGGACCACTGACTGACCAAAGATCACAGTTTAAGATTAATTAGCGGGATTAGCAGAGCGGAGAATAGCTGAAGTTGGTCCAGTCAAAGGTGATGACGGGATCAGCATATCGGAGAGAGATTGAAAATCTGGCTGAGTGGTGCCATGACGACAACCTCTTGCTCAATGTCAGCAAGCTGATTCTTGACGTCAGGAGGAAACCGGAGGTCCATGAGCCAGTCCCTCATGGTGGGATCAGAAGTGGAGAGAGTCAGCAGATATAGGCTCTTCAGAGTTATCATTTCAGCAGACCTGTCCTGGGCCCAGCACGTAAGCGCAACCACAAAGAAAGCACAACAGTGTCTCAACTTCCTTAGGAGTCTGTGGAGATTCAGCATGGCATCTAAAACTTTGACAAACTTCTGTAGGTATGTATTGGAGAGTGAATTGACTGGCTGCATCACGGCCTGGTATGGAAGCACCAATGGAAATTCCTGCAAGAATTAGTGGATATGTCCCGGTTCATCACGGGTAAAGCCCTCCCTACCGTTGAGCACCTCTACACGGAAACGCTGTTGCAGGAAAGCAGCATCCATCCAGGACACCCACCATCCAGACCACGCTCTCTTCTCACTGCTGCCATCAGGGAAAAGTTACAGGAGCCTCAGGACCCACATCACCAGGTTCAGGAACAGTTATTACCCCTCAACCATCAGGCTCTTGAACCAGAAGGGAAAACTTCACTCAACATCACTTGCCCCATCACTGAACTGTTCCCACAACCAAATTACTCGTTTCCAAGAACTCATCATCTCTATTCTCAATATTTATTGCTTATTTATTTATTATTATTACTTTTTTTGTATTTGCACAGTTTGATGTCCTATCAGCGTTTGCACATTGTATTTTACTCCGTATTGTTGGATGCAGTCTTTCATTAAGTCTATTGTATTTCTTGTAGTTACTGTGAAGGCGGAGCAAGAAAATGAATCTCAGGGTGGTATATGGTGACATTTATGTACTCCGAGGTTTCAAAGGTACATTTAATGTCAGAGAAATATATGCAATATACATCCTGAAATGCTTTTTCTTCACAACCGTCCACGAAAAACAGAGGAGTGCCCCCCAAAGAATGAATGACAGTTAAATGTATGAACCCCAAAGAGCCCCCTGCTCCCCTCCCGCCCGTGTGTAAGCAGCAGCAAGCAACGATCCTCCTCCCCCACCAGCAAAAAAAAATCGGTACCCGCCACCGAGCACTCAAGCGTTCAGCAACGCAACAGCAAAGACAGACCTTACTCGTTCACCCGGTATTCGACATACCACAGGCTCTCTCCCTAACAAGGGAGAAAGCGGTGTCTCTGTTTTACTCCAATAATAAATCCACTTAGAACGTTGAAAAGTGTGTAGAGCTCTGGAAGATTCAAAGGGAATTTCTGAAATTGTTTTCAGGTTAGTATTTGAAAAGAAGTCGCAGGACTCTGCGGAAGAGCATGGGCTCAGACCTTGTGGATTTTGCACGGTGGCCCATATGCATTCCGACATTTTAGAACTGTGTGTTCTAGACACCCCTCCCCCTCTGCACCACCCCTGCCATCAGGGTAATTAGAAGAGATGGAATGAAAACATATCCTATCAGTGTTTGCTGGCTCCCTTGACTGGAAATTTGAGTCACATTTACAGTAGATTACATGCAGAGCCATCTGGCAAAAAAAGAATAAATTCCTGACAATGCTGTCTCTTTATTCTGTTGCAGCCTATTTTAATTATATGATATCCTTCAACTATATATTGCAAGCCATAGACACAGTTTTGACCCAGCCAGTACTTAACATACATCTGAAGGGAATTTTGCTAATGCCTAATGGGATTTAAGTAACATTGCCTAAGCTCTCTGTACAACATATCTTTTTTTTTCCTTCTGAGTGATTTAAGGCAGTGGGTTACAGGGAACAACTTTACTGCGCTCCCAGTCTGTGGGAAAGAAAGTGCGTTTTAAGTTTTAACATAAACATTATGAGTCAGTGATGGAGTGTTGGCTGTGTTACCCAGCTGTGCATTCCTGCCTCATCCTAGGTCAGAACACACTGTCCTTACTCTGTAACTTTATTTGGATGTTTGCTCACCTCTTATTTATTTCTACTTAAGCTTCATAAAAACAAATGATTCAGTAAGCCGAGTTGATTCTCCTTGTTGAAAAGACTCCGGCCCACTGAAAGTAGATTTGTGAGCTTGACTCAGTGTCTGAGTACAGTAGTCTAGACAGGCAGATACCCTCATAACCAATAATAGTGCAGATGCTAATCATGGGGGCGGAGGCGTTTAATAGATGAGTCAGATACCCATCCATGGTCTTGAGAACTTGTCTACGTGGTCGCAAACATCACCAGGAAACGTTGGAGATGGGTTGGGCACGTGATGAGAAGAGAGGCCAACTCCGTCACCAAGACAGCACTCCGTTGGACCCCTGAAGGAGACTTGGGAGACCGAAGACAACTTGGTGCCAAACCGTAGAGGCAGACCTAAACCGCATCTGGGGCACAGTGGAGAAGATGGCCAAGGACAGATGGAAGCAAGAGACAATCCGCAGATGCTGGAAATCCGAGCAACACACACAAAATGCTGGAGGAACTCAGCAGGCCAGGCAGCATCTGTGGGAAAAAGTACAGTCGGAATTTCGGGCCAAAACCCTTCGGCAGGTCCGACAGAGATGGGGGGCCTTCATTGCTGCCCCAAACACCAGTGCAACAGGCAGTAACTACTGACGTCCATTGTCTTGAGAACTTGTCTACATTGTTGTTCATCCTGATGATTGAGAGATTAGTCTACGATGGTATTCATCCCAATGTTGGGCACAGTTTCTGGGGAATTTGTCTCGACCAGGGGCAGAAGGTCCTCTCTGCTAATGGTAGCGGTCCACGGTATTATAATGTTTGGGAACCCCTGGTCTAGACTGATGTCAATCTCAATGCCTCCAGAAGTAAGCGAGACTGGTATCCACCCTGTAGGGCTTCCAAGTTTATTGCCTGTCAACTGTATACAGCCAAACGAAACAATGTTCCATTGGACAAAGGTACATGACACAGTACATATAACTCATGCACGTAACACAGATGTAATATTACCACTATTAAATTACCAAATAATAAGGTACTTTTGCGACAAAGTTAAAGTTCAAAGTAAATTTATTATCAGAGTACGCATGCAAGTTAAAAAGCAAGAGGGATAACACTACTGGCGCTTTGTTCATGATGAGACTCGGGTGGTGACAGGGAGTTCAGTAGTCTCATGGCCTTGGGGGAACAAGCTGTTCCCCATCATAATAGTTCTTGCTCTAATGGTATGGTTCCTCCTGCCTGATGGTGTGGGCGTTGGGGTGGGGGTCAAGGAGATTTTTTGATGGATGACAATGATCATTGACAACGCTAAGGGCCAAAAATATGCAGCTCTCCTGATAAATATGTAAATATGTCGAACTGTCAGAAGACGGTGGGGGTGTTTTAGTAAATGACAATAGCAGAATTCTTTATTCTGGGTCAAGGATCTCTTTTTAGTTTGAAAGTTTATCCTGGTACAAGCGAGGGATAAATCTGCAGGTGCCGCAGGCCCGAAGCAGCACAGACAAAATGCTGGGGGAGCTCGACGGGTCAGGCAGCACCTGTGGAAAAGGGTAAACAGTCGACGTTTCTGGGCGAGTCTATTCTTCAGAACCGAGAAGGAAGGCAAGGATGGGAAGGAGCGGGGGAAGGTGCCTGGATAAATATGTGGGGGGGTGGAGGGGAAGGAGGATAACTGAAAGGTGATAGGTGAAGCTAGGCGGGTGGGAAAGGTCAAGGGCTGGAGAAGAAGGAATCCAGTAGGAGAGGAGAAAGGGAAGGAGGAGGGGCACCAGAGGGAACTAATAGGCAGGTGAGAAGAAGTAAAAGGTCAGAGTGGGGAATGGGGGGAGTTTTGTTCCTGGGAAGTTAAATTCATTGGTATATTTTGTCACATTGTGGAGATAGTGATCCTACAAAGATTCAATCCTATCCCATTGCCTGAACTGAAGTCCTCATTATGACTGCCTCAAAGCATTAGAAGGGAACAATTTTATTACAAAAGATTTCAAGCCACTGGCAATGGTCCCAGAAGTAGGGGTGTTATGTGTTTTAGAGAAGCAATCAAAAGCCATTTTTATATAGCAAGAATTGACTGGCCAGTGGCACATTAAGGACCTTCAGGCAGTCTAATAGCAAATAGAGGGCCAAGGTGCCGGCCCACTGACCATCTGCTATTTTATTGGACAATTATGGGATAATGAGCAATTCCCGTGGAACGTTGCCCACATGCAAAGGAAGCTGTCGGAAAGCCCGCCTGCTCCCCTTTTTTGCATTCTGTGAACTAATTTAGCCTTCAACAGTGTCAACCTGCCCCACAGGCATCATGAAATTGGATTTAACCCTCTTATAAAATGAGAAAAAGATCAGGGCACCGCTTTCCTGGAGTCTGCCAGATATACTTTGGCCAGACGATTGTCAATCACAATGCTAATTACTCGAAGGCATCTCACTCTCAGTGAGGTGAAGGGAACTTCGACTGTTTATTCACTTCCATAGGTGCTGCCTGGCCTGCTGAGTTCCTCCAGCGTTTTGTGTGTGTTGTCTCATTCTAACCTGTAATGGTATGGAGGGTAAAATGTGTTATGTTCCATTCAAGCGACAGTTCATTTCAACCACGACATTCCTTCCTCTTCCGCCCTTTGCCTTCATACCACTTTGCATCTCCCAGATTACTTCATTCCCCTTCCCCACCCACCTACGTTCCCCCTTATCCTGCTTTACCTAACTCCTTCCCTCACACCCCCAACCTTCTTAATGTGGCTTCTTGACCTTTCCTTTCCAGTCCAGATAAAAGGTCTCGGCCCAAATGTTTATTCCCTTCCATAGATATTGCCCAACACGTCAAGTTTGTGTGTGTAACTGTCAACTCTTTTGTCTTATGAAGTTTATTCACCAGCAAAACACTGAATCAGATCTTCATAAATTATTTACAGTCTCAAATTCAAATACGACATCACCATCTATGACACATTCAAGACCCCGAGGGGCCTTCTGTTCTTGGAAATCTCCCCTGCACTCATAGAGACCACGAGCTTCTTGTCCAGGGACACTGCAAGAGGGGCAGGCAAAATTGGCTTTGTCAGAGCCCTTGACTTCCTACAACATGGATCTGGGAAGTCTATGATAAACACAGGAGATTCTGAGGTTGCTGGAAATCCAGAAAAACACACACAAAATGATGGAGGAATGCTATTGAGAGATGCTGCCTGACCTGATGAGCTCCTCTGGCATTTTATGCATGTTTCTCTGGACCATGGGAAGTTCCTATAATGGTATTGCAATACCAAAACAGGGAGTATTAGGAAGTGTGCAACACGATTCAGTTGGCGGGGTGGAGACACGTCTCTGCCAAAGGAGATGTAAACGCTCCTTCCCTCCGCTAGCCTGCAGCTCACCCTTGGGCAAGGGGTAGCACCTGCTTAGCCCCCCGATCAGGGTCACGTGAAGCCATGGGAACAGGTGGCGGATGGTTGTTTGAGCAGCCGGTGCAAATTTCAAATCCTGGTTATGTGACCACTGGCATCAGGCAGAAAATCTCTGAAGAGTATCGATACTGGCTCGGGTCACCCATTTTGTAAAGACCCTGCCCAGTCAAAGGCAATGGCAGACCACTTCTGCAGAAAAAAATTGCCAAAGACAGTCATGGTCACGAGACCATAATCGCCCACATCATACAACACGGCACATAATGATGATGTCATACGACATGGCACATAATGATGATGCCGACAACAGGGATATGGATGGTTATTAGGCTGTTGCTGGAAATAGCTCCAGGGCTTTGTCCAAAATTACATGGCAGATTCAGTTGAACTTTCTTTTGCTTTCCTCGTGCACTGCCAGAAATGTGTAAAATGAGCTTGGTAACAACATGGAAAGTTAGTGCCAAGCTTTGAAGAACTGGATTATTTCAACAATGATTGGGTGCCCAGCCAGGGCTCTTGTTATCACTCAGATTGAACATCAAACTCCCGAATGCTCTGAGTTGCAATAGCTAACTGATACGCTGCTGGGTATCGGGTTCAACCACATTCAGACAATCGAAGACAGAAAATTGGTGTCTCAGCCTGCATTCAGTGATTTTGAATGTTTGACACAAAGTTAACCAATTATATTTTCACCTGAGGTGAAATCTCCCTCTGCAACTGAATTCACTTTTAGTTTAGTTGTAGCTCAATCTACACTTAGTGGTCATTTTATTAGATACCTCCTGTACCTACTACAATGGCCATCGGGTGTACGTTCATGGTCTTCTGCTGCTGCCCGTCCATACAGGTCACGTCTTCAGAGATGCTCTTCTGTACTCCGCTGTTGTAATGTGGAGTTACTGTCGCTTGAACTAGTCTGGTTATTCTCCTCTGCCCTCTCTCATTTACAAGAACTACCACTCACCTACTTTTTTTATGCTTTTCGCACCATTCTCTATAAACTCTAGAGACTGTTGAGTGTGAAAATCCCAGGAGATCGGAGGTTTCTGAAATACTCAAACCACCCAATCTGGCACCAGCAATCATTCCACAGTCAATGCCACTTTAGATCACTTTTCTTCCCATTCTGTTGAACTGAACCTCCTGACCATCTCTGCATGCTTTCACATGTTGAGTTGCTGCCACACGATTGGCTGATTTAGATATTTACATTAACAGCAGATGTACAGGTGTACCTGATAAAGGGGCCAATGAGTGTATATCTGTAGCATTCAATCTTTCTGTTTGACATACCTAAGATCATATTAATATCATCATCATCATTGCATGCTATGTCATATGATGTGGGCGATCATGGTCTTCCATCTGAGAAGTTGAAAAGTCCGAAACTTTTGCCTGTCCATCCCTTGATGTTACTCACAAATATCATGCACTGTCGATATTCCCTTCCACCAATTTTTCCGGTTACTGTAAGAGGTTTGAGCTTTCCTCAGCACATGTCCCAGAAGTCCCAGTGGCCATTTCTGACTGATGCTATCAGCTCTCTTCTCTGTCCAGCTTTTCGCACCACTTCCTCTTTTTTTATTCCGTTAATATAAGGGATTAAAATCATGGGGGTGGGGGAAGGGGAAGGGGTGGTCACTTATGCTAACTGTGTGATGGAGTATATCTGGCTTCCACAACAAATTAGCCCTTTCCCGATCTTTCCTGCCACATTTCCCCGTGCTGTGAAATAGGAGCCAAGCAAATGCAAGTGTTAAATCCTGTGACTTCTCTCTTGGATTTCAGATGTATCGCACATCCAGACAGACCCAGGACCTCGCAACGTTAACCGATCTGGAAGGATCAGGGTCAGATGATGAAGATGAGGGATTTTACTCTGGCTCCGGGGGTTCGGGATGTAAGTTGCAACTGTTTAGCGTGTTCTCCATAATGAATCTGTAGAATATCGATTACCATTTCTAATAAGAAAAAACTCAAAGTGATCTAACGTGCCTTGGAAAACCAATAAGCAAACACATGTTGATTACAAATGGCATTCCCTCTGTTGAATTGTATTCATCATTGAAACTTTTGCTCTTGTTCCCGATCTGTTTATCTTATTTATTTTTTGATTTAGGGGTCCTTTGAGCAGCACCATCCCAGCAAACCCCAACGGCATTGATTTAACCCTAAGCTAATCACGGGACAATTTACAATGACCTATTCATCCACCCGGTATGTCTTCAGACTCGGGGACCCGCGCAGGTGATGGGCTTAGGCAGTTTAAATGGCTTGGCATGGACTAGATGGGCTGAAGGGCCTGTTTCTGTGCTGTACTATGACTCTATGAAGTTCAGACTCCTTACAGAGGGTGCTGGGAATGAACTCTGAACTCCAATGCCCTGAGTTGTAATAGAGTCGCGCTAATTGCTAAGCGCCAATGAAGGGTGACCTTCATAGAACATAGAAACATAGAAAATAGGTGCAGGAGTAGGCCATTCGGCCCTTCGAGCCTGCACCGCCATTCAGTATGATCATGGCTGATCATCCAACTCAGAACCCTGTAACTGCATTCTCTCCTTACCCCCGATCCCTTTAACCACAAGGGCCATATCTAACTTCCTCTTGAATATAGAGAATGAACCGTCCTCATTCCTGTGGCAGAGAATTCCACAGATTCACCACTCTCTGCATGAAGAAGATTTTCCCTCATCTCAGTCCTGAAAGGCTTCCCCTTTATCCTTAAACTGTGACCGCTCGTTCTGAACTTCCCCAACATCGGATACAATCTTCCTGCATCTAGCCTGTCCAATCCCTTTAGAATTTTATACGTTTCAATAAGATCCCCCCTCAATCTACTAAATTCCAGTGAGTATAAGCCTAGTCGATCCAGTCTTTCTTCACATGAAAGTCCTGCCATCCCAGGAATCAATCTGGTGAACCTTCTCTATACTCCCTCTATGGCAAGAATGTCTTTTCTCAGATTAGGGGACCAAAACTGCACACAATATTCTAGGTGCGGTCTAACCAAGGCTTTGTACAATTGCAGTAGAACCTCCCTGCTCCTGTACTCAAATCCTTTTGCTATGAATGCCAACATACCATTTGCCTTTTTCACCGCCTGTTGTACCTGCATGCCCACCTTCAATGACTGGTGTACAATGACACCCAGGTCTCATTGCATCTCCCCTTTTCCTAATCGGCCACCGTTCAGATAATAATCTGTTCTCTTGTTCCTGCAACCAAAGTGGATAACCTCACATTTATCCACATTAAATTGCATCTGCCATGAATTTACTCACTCACCTAACTTATCCAAGTCACCCCGCATCCTCTTAGCATCCTCCTCACAGCTAACAACACCGTCGCCCAGCTTCATGTTATCCGCAAACTTGGAGATGCTGCATTTAATTCCCTCGTCTAAATCATTAATATATATTGTAAACAACTGGGGTCCCAGCACTGAGCCTTGCGGTACCCCACTAGTCACTGCCTGCCATTCTGAAAAGGTCCTGTTTACTCCCACTCTTTGCTTCCTGTCTGCCAACCAATTCTCTATCCACATCAATACCATACCCCTAATACCATGTGCTTTAAGTTTGCACACTAATCTGTGTGGGACCTTTTGTCAAAAGCCTTTTGAAAATCTAAATATATCACATCCACTGGCTCTCCCCTATCCACTCTACTAGTTAACATCTTCAAAAAATCTATAAGATTGGTCGTACATGATTTTCCTTTCACAAATCCATGCTGACTTATGAAGGGTCTTGGTCTGACATGTTCACTGTTTAGTTCTTTCCATAGATTCTTCCTGTCCTACTGAGTTTCTCCAGTCTTTTGCGTGTGTTCAATTGAGCTTCAGCTCCGGAGATTTGGGTTCGATTCTGACATTGGGTGCTATCTGTGCAGATGACACCCCGACCTATTCAATCTGGCCCAGCAATTCGTCCAAATCATCCAAACCTCAGGTCATTCCTTGCTCTCGGATGCAGTGCCCCACTTTGTTCTTCTTTGAAAGCATTTTCGTTTGTTGAATGCCAGTCTCAGTCTTTAGTCTTCCACCCTCCCTTCCAGCAGCCCCCATAGGATCTCCTATCAGAGATTATTGGATAGTCATGTTGATAATAGTCATTGTACAACTCCATCATCCACACCTATCCCTTCACCCACCTTCCTTTCCCAGGTTACTGGGGAGATGGTGCTAAGAATAACGAAATAGGACAGGAGTGCATGAACTCTGACCAAAAATGTTATTTCAGGAACGTAGAATTTAATATTATAATATTGGTGTAATTTTCATTACATTCATGACTTTAGTGAGTAGATTAAGGAGATTTAGAATATTGGAGAGTCAGTGGAAGTGTTTTTGGATGAAGAACACCCTTTCACAGTTAGCCCGGCTGGGAATAGTAAAAACATCAGCCCACAAGAGACTCTGCAGATGCTGGAAATCTCGAGCAATACACACCAAATGTAAGTCAAGCAGTGTCTGTGAAATGGAATAAACGGTCGACATTTCAGGCCGAGACCCTTCATCGGGACTGGAAAGGAGGGAGAAAGGAGCCAGAATAAGAAAACGGGGGGGAAGGAATGCAAGCTGGCAGGTGATAGGCGACACCACAGTAAGAGGGAAGGTGGGGCGAAGAAAGAAGATGGGAGGTGATAGGTGGAAGAGGTAAAGGGATGAAGAAGAAGGGATCTGATTGGTGAGGGCAGTGGACCATAGAAGGAAGGAAGGAGGAGGGGCACCAGGGGGAGGTGATAGATAGATAGTTGCTTTATCGATCCCAAAGGAAACTGCAGTGTCACAGTAGCATTACACATGCACAGATATACAAATACAGAAATATTAGAAGAGAAGTAAGAAAGATTCAAAAATAAGTTACCTCAAACACCCTAGCAAGAGGGGGTCATCACTTCCCTGGCTATAGGTTGACTCATTATAGAGCCTAATGGCGGAGGGTAAGAATGACCTCATATAGCGCTCTTTGGAGCAGTGCAGTTGTCTTTGTCTATTACCAAAACTGCTCCTCTGTTCAGATGAGCAGGTGAAGGAAAAAGAAGGGGTAACCAAACAACACAAACAAAATGCTGGAGGAACTCAGCAGACCAGGCAGCACCTAAGGGTGAAAGTACAGGCGACTTTTTGGGCCGAGACCCTTCAGCAGTCCTTCCAAAAAATTTGTTTGTAAGTTGATAACAATGGACATTCATGTGTCGCTTGCTGGTTATACACACCTAAGTCATTGTGGGTGAATGAGCACTGGTGTATATATCTAGTGTTTGCACACTTGTTTAACACCAGTAACCAAAGATGAATTTCTCTCTCAACTGAGTACCTTTGTATAATTTTCATAATTAACTTTTCCACATTTTTATGACTTTATGACATTATTAATGTGAATGAAATTGGACAAAAACTCAGGAAGTGAAATAAAGACTCAGCAGATTAGCCAGCATCTGTGGAGAGAAATGCCAACTGAAAGTTTTTGGCTCATCAGAGATGGTCACATCTCGTTCTTGTTCCGCATACCTTTTCTGATAAAATGTCATCGATTGAGATATAGATTGGTTTCCTCTGCGTAGACGCTGTCCAACTGTTGAGTACTTCTAGAACTTCCCTCTTTTTATTACAGATCCTCAGCCCCTGCAGTATTTAGCTCTTGGAAATGAATTTGAGGCAACTCTGAGTCAAAATTGGCCCCGTTGACTTTGTAATGAGGAATGCCTGTAGCGCAATCAAGGCACAAGAGACTGCAGAGTCCGGAATCTAGAACAAGAAGCAATCTGCTGAAGGAACTCAGCGGGCCGAGCAGCATCTATGGGGAAAGAAATTGGCATTTCAGGTTGAAGTCCTGCATCAGGAGCTTTGGACCCCAAACCTTGATGATTCCTTCCCCTCCCACAGATCGTGCTCAGTCCACAAAGCTCCTCCAGCAGGTTGATTGTTACTCCACGTGAGCACAATACCCTTCTTTGTCTTTTCCCAAATCATTTTGCCTGAACCCTGCTGATGCACTTCCCACTTCCATGTTCCCCAATCCCATACTTCTGACCAGAAGGGCAAAGCCTGATGTATCTTGGGAGTCCAGTGGTGTGGACTAGGTGGCATCAGAGTCGCTGGCAGTGCAGTGAAGAGAGCCCGCCCCAAACTGCTCTGATAGTTTTGGCCACTGGCACCATCCTGCCCTACTTGGCCAACTGCTAAAGCTGTCATTGATGCTTAATTAATCCCGTAGTTACGTGGGTTGAAGTGGGGCCAAATGCCAATCCACTGGATTTTTTTTCTTTTCAGGCACTTATCTTGGATTTGATTGTCTTTCCCTTTTTGTTTGGAGTTACAGTTTGGGTAGCACGTACTTCATCCAGCTGCTGGTGTGATGGCGCCCACAATGAACTTCGAGGCAGGCGGTCGTGGGTTCAAAGCTGGCCGGCTCCTTGCACGCTTTCCATCTGTACTGGGTTGAGCGTCAGGCTGGCAACTTGGCCTCGTAAAGAACAGACAAAAGTACTAAAGAAACGGCAAAGTTTCTGCCCGATGCGGACAAAAAAAATGTACTTCATACCCTGTTCTGCCAATCAGGTCTCCCTCCTGATTCTGTTACCCATCGACTTAAATCTGTGTTCTACCACTGGGAACTGTAGTCCTGACGAAGGGTCTCGCCCCGAAATGTTGACAGTTTATTCCTCTCCATAGATGCCGCCTGACCTGCTGAGTTCCTCCAGCATTCTGTGTGTGAGTGTGTGTTACTTTAGATTTCCAGCATCTGTAGAACCTGTTGTGTTCGCCTCTCCTTCACCACGCCAACGCAAGTTTGGTTCTGATCTCTACGGAATCTCTTCTCAACATTCTCTGGTCCAAGTAGAACAAGCCCAGATTCTACAGCCTTTCACCCATGACAAAAGACCCTCATCCATGCCGACATTCACACTTAACTCTTTTGCATCAATCT
>NC_082729.1:14619176-14686676 GCF_030144855.1 Hypanus sabinus | reverse complement strand
CCAAATTTAATTTCCTGCACCTGGCCTTGGGAAAGTGCCCTATCCGACTTGTCAGAACTGAGCCGCTTGTAAAATATAACTTAGTACTGAGAATCAAGACCAACTCCCTCATCTGCTAGATCATTTGTGCTTTGGTTGGCGAGCGGAGGCTAGGCATACAACTGTTGTTGGCAGAATTTCAGATGGGGATGAAAGGGTGTACAGGAGTGAGACATGCCAGCTGGTGGAGTGGTGTCACAGCAACAACCTGGCACTCGACGTCAGCAAGATCTAAGCTGATCGTGGATTTCACGGAGAGCCAGATGAGGGAAGACACACCAGTCGTCACAGAGGGATCAGAAGTGGAGAGAGTGGTCCTGGGTGTCAATATCTCTGAAAACCTATCCTGGACGAAATATGTTGATGTAACTATAAAGAAGACAAGACAGTGGCTTTATTTCATCAGGCGTTTGAGAAGTTTGTGCTTGTCAATTAAAATACTGGAAAACTTTTATAAGTGTAGCGTGGGGAGCATTCTGACTGGCTGTGTCACAGTCTGGTATGGGGGGGGGGGTGTTACTGCACAAGATTGAAGTAAGTCGCAGAAACTTGTAAAGTTAGTCAGCTCCATCATGGGTACCAGCCTCCACAGTATCCAAGACACCTTCAAGGAGCAGTGCCATAGGAAGGCAGCATCCGTCATTAAGGACCCTCATCACCCAGGACATGCCCTCTTCTCATTTCTACCATTAGGCAGGAGGTACAGGAGCCCGAAGGCACACACTCAACGATTCAGGAACAGCTTCTTCCCCTCTGCCATCCGATTTCCGAATGGACATTGAGCCCATGAACAATACCTCACTACTTTTTATTTCTAATTTTTGCACTGTTTATTTTAACTTTACTTAATATATATACTTCCTGTAATTCAGTTTTTTCCTCTATGTTTATTTGTCATGTATTGCACGGTACTACTGCCATAAAGTTAACAAATTTCACAACATGTGCTGATGATATTAAATCTGATTTTGATTCTGATCTCCTTGCCCACCCATCGCCTCCCTCTGGTCCTCTCCTATTAGATTCCCCCTTCTTCAGCCCCGTATCTCTTTCACCAGTCTACCTCCCAGCTCTTTACTTCACCCTTCCCCCTCCCAGTTTCAACTTTCACCTTGTGCGTCTCTGTCTCCTCCCCCCACCTTTTAAATCTACTCCTCATCTTTATTTCTGCGGTCCTGAAATGTTGACTGTACACTTTTCCCGTAGATGCCACTTGGCCTGCTGAGTTCCTCTAGCATTTTGTGCGTGTTTCCAGCATCTGCAGACTTTCTCTTGTTCCTGATTATTCATTTCCATGCATTCCCCTTGTGGAACTGGTATATTACTGTCACACGTACCAAGAAACATCTGGCCAGATGAAGCTCGTTAGCTGTGGTTAACTCATCGAGGAGAAGAAAACCTCTGATCTCAAACTTCCTCTCCCTTGCGACTATACTCACTCATGGGGAAGGCTTTGGGAGTGAACCTCGAGGGAAAAATCCGGAACTGGAGTCCCTGAGGTGGTCCTACACTGAGTTCAGTGTTGACTGGCAACTCCCGTGACGCTGCTGGTGCCAGACTGTATCGGTCTCTGCCATTCCTCTGGATTCTTTAGTGGAGAGGGGAGTCAGCTGCAAGGGCATCAGCTTGCTCTCCGCACTGTACTGCCCCGGCTTGCGTATCCACTACGTAGACAGCTAGGACACTGTGGTGAACTACATATACCTGTCTGGATACGCCCCCTGCTGACTGCTCCTGTGGCTCCTCCCACTGACCCCTGTATAAAGACGATTGAGGCCTGAGCCCGGCCTCTCAGTCTCCAGGATGTAGTATGGTGGTCAACCACTGCTTGTTCCTACTTCCAGTCAATAAAAGCCGATATCTCGCCTTTACAACTCAGAGAGAGTTATTGATGGTGCATCAGACACAACACCCATCGTCGAATCACTAAAGGTCAGTTTGCAGGTCAGAATCAGAATCTGGTTTATTATCACCAGCATGTGTCATGAAATTTAACCTAGCAGCAGCAGTTCAATGCAATTGCTAATATAGGAGGAAAAAAATAATAAATAAATAAATCAATTACAGTATACGTATATCCAATAGATTAAAATCATGCAAAAAGCAGATAATATATATTTTAAAAGTGAGTTAGTGTTCAAGGGTTCAAAGTCCATTTAGGGATCGGATGGCGGAGGTGAAGAAGCTGTTCCTGAATCACTGACTGTGTGCCTTCAGGCTGCTGTACCTCCTCCCTGATGGCAGAGGGGAAGAAGCTGTTCCTGAATCGCTGAGTGTGTGTCTTCAGGCTCCTGTACCTTCTCCCTGATGGCAGAGGGGAAGAAGCTGTTCCTGAATCACTGAGTGTGTGTCTTCAGGCTCCTGTACCTCCTCCCTGATGGTAACAGTGAGAAAAGGGCTTGCCCTGGGTGCTGGAAGTCTTTAATAATGGACACTGCCTTTCTGAAACACCGCTCCCTGAAGATGTCCTGGGTACTTTGTAGGCTAGTGCCCAAGATGGAGCTGACTAAATTTATAACCCTCTGCAGTGTCTTTTGGTCCTGTGCAGCAGCCGCCCCTCCCCCCATACCAGACAGTGATGCAGCCTATCAGAATGCTCTCCAAGGTATATCTATAGAAGTTTTTACATATATAGAAGGTGCAGCAGGCTATCAAGAGGGCAAATGGAATGTTATTGCTAGAGGAATTGAATTGAAGAGCAGGGAGGTCATGCTGCAACTATACAGGGTACTGGTGAGGCCGCACCTGGAGTACTGTGTGCAGTTCTGGTCTCCATACTTGAGGAAGGATATGCTGGCTTTGGAGGAGGTGCAGAGGAGGTTCACCAGGTTGATTCCAGAGATGAGGGGGTTAGACTGTGAGGTAAGATTGAGTCGCCTGGGACTGTACTTACTGGAATTCAGAAGAATAAGAGGAGATCTTATAGAAACATCGTGAAAGGGTAGATAAGAAAGAGGCAGGAAAGTTGATTCCACTGGTAGATGAGTCTAGAACCAGGGAACATAGTCTCAGGATTCGGGGGAGTAGATTTATGATGGAGATGAGGAGGAACTGCTTTTCCCAGAGGGTGGTGAATCTGTGGAATTCTCTGCCCAATGGAGCAGTGGAGGCTACATCAGTAAATATATTTAAGACAGGGTTGAATATGTTTTTGCATAGTAGGGAGATTAAGGGTTATGGGGAAAAGGCAGGTAGGTGGAGATGAGTCCATGGCCAGATCAGCCACGATCTTATTGAATGGCAGAGCAGGCTCAGCGGGCCAGATGGCCGACTCCTGCTCCTGTTTCTTATGTTCTTATGGCCACGACCAACAAAGATACTCTGAAAAGTTTGTGTTTTGTGTGCCATCCAGATAGATGGTTCCATACGTAGGTACATCGAGGCAGGGCTGAAAGGGAAAGAAAACAGAATGTAGAGGACAGTGAAAGTCTAGCCCAGGTAGACAACAAGGACCATAAGGAGGTCAACTGAAAGATCAAGCTCACGCCCGTGCGCCTGTCCAAAGGCCCCTCTAACATCACTGCTTCCAGCACTGGCCCTGACATTCCAGTCCAGGCACCCTGCACTCTATGTTTGGAAAAGAAAAACTTGACCCACTTAGCTCCCAGCCATGCCATCTCACAGCTGCCGTTGGGCTTGAGGCACAGAAGCCTGAAGCCTCACACCACCAGGTTCAAGAATAACTACTTCCCTTCAACCATTTGGTTCTTAAACCAACCTGCACAATCTGAACCACTCCCTCAGTACAAGAACTCTGTGTCACGTTGCCCTACAAATTCACGTTCAGGTTTATTCTTATTCCCCCGTTCTAACGGACTGGATATATCAGTATTTAGATGCATAGGGATGGATTCAGGTCAGTCTATGTAGCCTTGAGTCCCTGGTAGGTCATGTCTAACCAGTTTTGCAGAGTTTTTCAAGACAGTTACCAGGAAAGTTGATGAAGGCAAGGTAGTGGATGTTGTCGACATGGACTTTGGCGATGCATTTGACAAGGTCCCGCAGGGGAGTAAAGGTGCACGACACAGTACATATAACGCACACACAACACGTAAAGTAATATTACCGCAAATAAATCAACAAATAATAAAATATATTCCAGAAGGTTGACTTTTAGCATGAGGTGCATTTACGACACAAGTTAAACTGTAAACAGTGTAACGCTGCCGGTGTTTCATATGTAATGAGACATGGGTGGAGGGAGGGCTTTCAGTAGTCCTACCGCCTGGGTGAAGAAACTGTTTGTCATCCTAACATTTCTTGTCCTAATGGTATGTTACCTCCTGCTTGATGGTCGGGACCTGAAGAGATTGTGAAATGGATGGGAGGGATCATTGACAATGGTAAGGGCCCTGCGTACTCAGCACGCCTGATAAGTACCTCGGGTGGGTGCAGGAGAGAGACCCTGATGATCCTCACAGCGCTCTTTCCAATCTTGCGTCAAACGCTGTGCATTTCCCGTACCAGACGGCGATACAGCTGGTCAGGATATTCGCAATGAAGCTCCTGTAAAAATTGGTTAGAATGGTGAATTTTGTTATAATTCTGTTTTTCTCTTGTATAATTTAGTTATTTTTATCTTGTGAACGTTGCGTATTGTGCCATCAATACTACTGCAATTAAGCTTCTCATTCCACCTGTGCATAAACTTGACCTGGACTTTTTAAACTTTTTAACTTTCCCTTCAAATGTTCCTCCTCTCACCTACAGGTCCAGCAACGCTCCCTTGTCAGTTGTGTGCTGTCATAGCTCAGTATTTTTGGACTGGACTTACCTGGGTGTTCGTGTTCCTTTTCAGACCCCGACTTCGAAAGTGAGCTAAGGTTCACCCCGGGTGTGACCAGGGCAGTGACAGTCACGCCCTCCACCTCTGCCTTCAGCTCGGTCCAGCCCTTCGCCTTCACCTTCCGGAGCACCACCTTGACGAGCGGCGGCGGCACCCGAGCGCCGGCCCCTACCTCTGCCGCCCTCGCCACCCAGCAGGCCGCCACAGCGGCGCCCGCCCCCGCCACAACCCCGCGGGTGACCACGGCAAGCACGGGCGCGGCCACGACCTCCACCGTCCAGGCTCCGACCGCCCGTAGCAGCACCGTCGCTGTCGTCCCGCTGGCCACCACGGTGATAACGGCCACAACCAAGCAGAGTACGACCAGCCTGGGAGACGTGGCCAGACCCATTTCCACGCCTGACCCGCAGACGGATAGAGCAACTTTAGAAAGCTTCACGGCAGGCACGAGTAAAACCATCCTGTCCGCTCCTTACGTCACAGAGGTAAGTGTTGCCGACGTCTTCTTAATATCAGAATCAGGTCTATTGTCACTGACATACATCATAGTATTTGTTGAATTTTTAATTGATTTTTTATGAATTTCTACAGACCAACTACAAACAAAAAACCCAACAACAAAGTGAAGATTAATACAATGCAAAATAAGAGTATCAATCATATAATTCATAATAATGAAACAGCACCCAGAATAAACTCATATAAAGAGAGTATCCTCCCCTCCCTCCCACTGTGGAACTCCAGGCCAACCATTACAATAAGTAAAAAAATTAATCGTAGCGTTCAACCCCAGAGAGCTGTAAATACAAGTTAAAAAAAGAATAATAATGCCTACTACCAAAACAATAATGTAATTTCCATCAAAAAGAAACCATAAAACTTACAGAGAGAAAAAAAAGCTGAAAGTAAGGGATTAAAAAGAATAAACTTAATCTAAAGGGGGGGTTATGAAAGTATTTAAGAAAAGGTCCCAACACCTTTTGAAATTTTACATTGGAATTGAGAAGTGAATAATGAGTAATATTTATTGTTTAATGGCAGCAGTTCAGCGCAGGCATAACAAATTGCTCTAAGCAACAGACACAGAACACTGGAGGAACTCAGCAGGTCAGGCAGCGTCTGTGGAAGGAACAAACAGTCGACGTTTCAGGCCGCGACCCTCAGGACTGAAAAGGAAGGGGGAAGATGACTGAAAAGGTGGGGGAGAGGGGAAGGCAGGTAGCTGGAAGGTGGTAGGTGAAGCCAAGTGGGTGGGGAAGGTAAAGGGCTGGAGAGGAAAGAATCCAATAGGAGAGGAGAGTGGACCAGAGGAGAAAGGGAAGGAGGAGGGGACCCAGGGGAGGTGATAGGCAGGAGAGGTAAGGGTGGGGAATAGAAGAGGAGGGGAGGGGGAGGGATTTTTTTTAACTGGAAGGAGAAATCGATATTCATGCCGTCGTGTCAGACGGAATGTAGCGTGTGGCTCCTCCGCCTGGAGGGCAGCCTCCTCGTGGCACAGGTGGAAGCCGTGGACAGACACGTCAGAACCTCCACGTTACAATAAAAATAAACAAGTAATGTAAAAGAGGAAGTAAAATGTAATGTAGAAGCGTTCATGGGTTCATGGACCATTCAGAAATCTGATGACAGCGTGGAAGCAGCTGTGGGTCTTCAGGCTCCTGAACCTCCTCCCTGATTGTAGTAATGAGAAGAGGGCACATCCTGGAGGGTGAGGGTCTGTCTTTTTGAGGCATTGCCTTTTGACAGTGTCCTCGATGGTGGGGAGGGTTGAAGTCTCTTTCGATCCTGCGCACTGTTGTGTCCATACTAGGCAGAAGGCTCCCCACGTCGGAATCTACAGGAATTCTTCGGTGACATACCAAACCTCCTCAAACTCCGCATGAAGTGCAGCCGCCGGCGTGCCTTCGCCGTGATTGCATCAACGCGGTGGGCTCGGAGATGCCTATTTGTTTATTGAGATACACCGCGGAACAGGCCACGCCATCCAGCAACCCTCCTATTTAAACGTAGCCTAATCACAGGACAGTTTTCAAAATGACCAATTGGTACACCTTTAGACTGCAGGAGGAAACCGGAGCACCCGGAGGCATCCCGCGTGGTTACGGGGGCAACGTACAAATCCTTACAGGCGGTAGCGGGAATTGAACCCACGTCGCCTAAACTGTAAACCGTTGATGCTAAGGCTTTGGAGAGGGTGTGGAAGAGGTTCACCAGGATGATGCCTGGTTTAGAGGGCATGCACTTTCACGAGAGGATGCATAAACGTGGGATGCTTTCTCTGGAGTGCTGGAGGCTGAGGCGAGATCTGATTATGAGAGGCATAGACAGAGTGGACAGGGAGCATCTGTTTCCAAGGGTTGAAATGTCTAATATCAGAGGGCATGCATTGAGGGTGAGAGGGGGTAGGTTCAAGGGGGATGTGAGGGGTAAGTTTTTTACTCAGAGAGCTGTGGATGATTGGAATCCGCTGCCTGGTCTGGTGCTAGAGGCAAATACATTAGAGGTTTTTAAAAGTCATTTGAATAGGTACATGGATGTAGGGAAGATGGAGGGATATGAACCTGGTGTACATAGGAGGGATTAGTGTTTGAGTGATTTTGATTTGCTTTTCAGCTGGTTCGACACAGAATTGTGGGCCGAATGGCCTGTTCCTGTGCTGTACTCTTTTACGTTCTTTGAAAGCGTGAGCTTGGGGTTGAGAAGAAAAAATCTCAGCCATCATTGACGAGCAGAGCGGGCTCAATCAGCAGAATGGCCTACTTCGGCCCCATGTCTTATGGTCGTATAATAGGCCAATTCCACTTCCAGCATAAGAGGCTGGTGCATAATTTCAGAGCTCACGGTTTTGTTGGAAAAGATTAAAAACAGCTTGTTTCGTAGAGAACAGAAATCTGGAATAAATGGAAGGAGATACCCAGTGAAACATCTGAAGGATCAGACCTTGGCCTGTGGTTGTTCATTCTTCACGTTAATGAACAATCTGTGAGGTTTCCAAATCTGCTCATGAATTGAGAAAAGTTGGAGGACAATTTGAGATAAGGCTGCGTGAATCTGCAACAGGATATAGATGGAGTCATAGAAAAGTACAGTACAGAAAAAGGCCCTTTGGCCCATCTGGTCCGTGCTAAACTGCCTACTCCCATCGACTGCACCATAGCCCCCCATAGACCGGGTGAGTGGGCAAAAGACTGGCAACAGTTTAATGTGAGACGCTAAGTGTCTGCACGTTAGGAAGAGAAATCAGCATGCAGGTTATGATTTAGAAGGACAGAGTGCTGAAAGTGGGTAAAGTACAGAGGGATGTCGGTATTTCTGCTCCACAGACTGCGGGAGTGGGGAATGAAAGTGAGTCTGTCAATTGGCAGCGTGCTTGGGCTCAGCACATCACAGTCTCCTGCGCTCGTAAGGCTCAAAGCAGAACTCCACAATACAATGACGTCAAACACCGACGCGTTTGAATTCACCAGAGGTTTGAGGGCTTGGAGGGAGACTGGTGTAGCTTGTAATAAACCACTCAGCTTCACGCCAGGGAGGGTAGCAGCACCTGTCATTCATTGAAAAAAAATGTCTGCACCGTTTCACTTTATTTTGAGCTACATTTTAGTATCTGAAGACACTTTACATTAAAATGTTTATTTTGTTAATTCTGCCTGAATACTCTTTAAGTACTTGTGTGGAAGGCCTTCAAAATCAGTGCAGAGGTTCTTGGGGGTGCCGTTCCAGGAACCGGTCATGGGGAGACACTGCCTAAACCCTACAAGAGGTTCTTGGGGGTGCCGTTCCAGGAACCGGTCGTGGGGATACACTGCCTAAACCCTACAGGAGGTTCTTGGGGGTGCCGTTCCAGCAACGGGGCATGGGGAGACACTGCCTAAACCCTACAAGAGGTTCTTGGGGGTGCCGTTCCAGGAACCGGTCGTGGGGATACACTGCCTAAACCCTACAGGAGGTTCTTGGGGGTGCCGTTCCAGGAACGGGTCATGGGGAGACACTGTCTAAACCCTACAAGAGGTTCTTGGGGGTGCTGTTCCAGGAACGGGTCATGGGGAGACACTGCCTAAACCCTACAAGAGGTTCTTGGGGGTGCCGTTCCAGGAACGGGTCATGGGGAGACACTGCCTAAACCCTACAGGAGGTTCTTGGGGGTGCCGTTCCAGGAACCGGTCATGGGGAGACACTGCCTAAACCCTACAGGAGGTTCTTGGGGGTGCCGTTCCAGCAACGGGGCATGGGGAGACACTGCCTAAACCCTACAAGAGGTTCTTGGGGGTGCTGTTCCAGGAACCGGTCGTGGGGAGACACTGTCTAAACCCTACAAGAGGTTCTTGGGGGTGCCGTTCCAGGAACCGGTCATGGGGAGACACTGTCTAAACCCTACAAGAGGTTCTTGGGGGTGCCGTTCCAGGAACCGGTCATGGGGAGACACTGCCTAAACCCTACAGGAGGTTCTTGGGGGTGCTGTTCCAGGAACGGGTCATGGGGAGACACTGCCTAAACCCTACAGGAGGTTCTTGGGGGTGCCGTTCCAGGAACCGGTCATGGGGAGACACTGCCTAAACCCTACAAGAGGTTCTTGGGGGTGCCGTTCCAGGAACGGGTCATGGGGAGACACTGCCTAAACCCTACAGGAGGTTCTTGGGGGTGCCGTTCCAGGAACCGGTCATGGGGAGACACTGCCTAAACCCTTCAAGGCTCTTGGAGCAAACTCCACCTTGGGATCCCTTTCAGTGCAGCGAGACAGTTTGCTCCACCCTGTTGTCACGTGAACAAAGTCACTGGAGATAAGTAGCTGGTAGAAACGAAGCAGTCTCTTTATTCGACAAAATGAGACACAGCAGGCATCATATTGAGACCCTTTTGGAGGAAGAGACCTCCTCGACCCAACACTACCTGATCAAAGGACGATTCCAATAATTACAATGCATCCACAATGCTTTCCTTTGACTTACATATAACTTTTACATTTCCTTCTTCACACCCGCACTACAGACACACAAATGAATTTTAGATCAGCATTGTCTGGTCTTCCAATTAACTGTGGTTCACAACTTTTCGGAACCTATTGTCCAGAGCTGCATTTTAAATTTAATATACAATCCATATTCAGATCTGAAGGTTGGTGGCTGAAGTTACTTGCTGGAGTTATTTTTTATATGTCCTAACCACAAAAACCCCCTAACTTACCCTTTGTGTTGAATAAATACTAGGCCAGTTCGGTGAGCACAGGGGCCAGTTTATGCAGACGCCATTCCTTACTTGCACCATCCACCTCACCACAGTTTGCAGAACGAGTTTCTAAATTTAATATGTAGCTTTAAAGATTTAAGATTAGATTTGTTTATCAGGTGTACATCTAAACATTGAAACGTACAGTGAAATGTGTCATTTGCGACAGTGACCGACACGGTCTGAGGTTTGTGCTTGAGACAGACCGTAAGTGTTGCCACACTTCCAGTGTCAATGTAACATGGCCACAGGTTACTAACCCTAACCCGAGCATCTTTGAAATGTGGGAGGCAACCGGAGCACTCCGAGGAGGCCCACGCGGTCACGGAGAGTAGGTACAAGCTCTTTAGAGACAGCGGTGGGATTTAACCCTGATGGGTGATTTCTGGTGCGCCTTATCCCTGTGGCTGCCCGAGTTTTCCATGGGTGCTCTGGTCCCTACCACCATCCCAGAGGTAGGCTAACTGCCTGTGATCTGCAGTTTGATGGTGTGTTTTCGGGCCAGTTGTGCACTCTGGCAATTTGCTGTGGCTCCGGGAAGCGAGATGAGGCACGAGCCCATGACCGACTCCATTTCTCCCCGATCTCAATGACTAAAACATCACGGTAGATTGAAAGATCGCGGAGAGTGCAGAAGGTGAGCGGGTGTTCAGCGCCGTCTACCGGCCTCATGCCCGCTGCTGCCTGAGGAAGGTGTCTGCGTGTGATGGCCTCTTGCTGCTCCCGAGAGAATATTCCTGCACTCAACTGGTCTCTCTGTCTCTCTCTCTCTCTCTCCCCCACGATGCATTTGGAGGACGGTACCCCAGTTCTGGGTCTGCGGTTTGTGGATTCGACTGTAGTTCCTGGTCGACCCTTTATCTCTTGCTGTTCTGGGTGACTTGGAATCGGGGCAGCCTGCACACCGAACACTGAGCTGAACTCTTTCGAAGTGGAGTTTTACCCTCTGTGTTTTTGCTCGTCCTTGTTGCCATTTGCATGACTTGTTTCGTTGTTTTGTGGCCGTCTGTGGGGAGGTTGGATCTCAGGGCTGCATACACGTACTTTGATAAGTTTCTCATGGACCCAAAAATTCCCCAGTGGCCTCGTCTTGTTAAGCGGAGGCACAAATCCAAGCAAACTTTCACTCAGAGACTCAGAAATAACTTTTGTCCCAAAGGGGCAGACTCATCTAGTTGCATAGGTTTTAATGTGATTTAGAGATACCTCCAACATTGTTGGTTAGATTCCAGAGCTCACTGTGGCGAATTTCCTACTTTCATGCTTGTCAAAACGTGTATAATCCTGGGATTAGTAGGGGCAGAGCAGCAAAAGTCCCCTAGCAGTCTTGTCTAGGTGAATGGAAGCATAGCTCCTAGCAAAGTCTCTCTGGTGAACCCAGAAATAACTTCTACGCTAAAAGGGCCGGCTTATTATTTGTTTATTTATTTATGTAGACAGCATGGAAGAGGCCATTCGAGCCACAACTCCTAGCAAACCCCCCGATTTAACCCTAGCCTAATAACACGACAATTTACAATGACCAATTAACTTACCCTCCGGTATGTCTTTGGACCGTGGGAGGAAATCGAGTCACCCGGAGGAAAACCCAAGTGGTCACGGGGAAAACGTACAAACTCCTTACAGGCATTTTTAACGCGCACAAGTTTGATAGGTGTTTGTTCCCTGTGTCTTATCTTAAATTCATTTAAACTATTGTCTAGGTGGGCCAACTTCAAAGAGATTTTCAGTATAAATACTGCGCACTGTCAGTACATCATGGCCGAAGCAGCGTGCCAGCGTGCCAGCATTCTGGTAGTGATCACGATCTGTTGGGCACTGCCAGAGTCGCCAAATATTGAGACCTCCTGGGCACGTTCAGGAGGTCTCAATTTCTGACCTTCTCCCCTCCCAGAAACCTGCCCCACGCACTGCAGCCAATCCCCAGTCACGGGCCATCCTCACCACGCTTTGCCTTCCCAAACTGCTAAGTGAAAAATGATTGGCTATGCTTGACGGCTGCTCAGCTCCCAAAGCAGAGTCAGGACCATGTTTATCATCACTGACAAATGTTGTGAAACTAGTTGTTCAGCAGGTGCAATATGCAAAAGAAATCAGTAAAAGTTTTAATAAGAATTATAATAAAAATAATAAATAAATAGTGTAAAAAGAGAGCAAGAAAGTGAGGATGGGTTCATCGTCCATTGAGAAATCTGACAGGAAGAATGTTACTAGAATGTTACCTGGGTTTCAGCACCTAAGTTACAGAGAAAGGTTGAACAAGTTAGGTCTTTATTCTTTGGAGCGTAAAAGGTTGAGGGGGGACTTGATAGAGGTATTTAAAATAATGAGGGGGATAGATAGAGTTGACGTGGATAGGCTTTTTCCATTGAGAGTAGGGGAGATTCAAACAAGAGGACGTGAGTTGAGAGTTAAGGGGCAAAAGTTTAGGGGTAACATGAGGGGGAATTTCTTTACTCAGAGAGTGGTAGCTGTGTGGAATGAGTTTCCAGTAGAAGTGGTAGAGGCAGGTTCGATATTGTCATTTAAAAAAAAAATTGGATAGGTATATGGACAGGAAAGGAATGGAGGGTTATGGGCTGAGTGCAGGTCAGTGGGACTAGGTGAGAGTAAGCGTTCGGCATGGACTAGAAGGGCTGAGATGGCCTGTTTCCGTGCTGTAATTATTATATGGTTATAAGAAACAGCTCCTAAAATGTTGAGTGTGCATCTTCAGGGTCCCTGGCCTCCTTCGTAACCCCTGTAGTATCCAGGACATCTGCAAGGAGCAGTGTCTCAGAGAGATGGCATCCATCATTAAGGACCCCAGCACCCTGGACACACCCTGTTCTCATTCTACTATCAGGGAGCAGGTACAGAAAAGCCTGAAGACACACACGCAATGATTCAGGAACGGCTTCTTCCCCTCTGCCATCCGATTTCTGAATGGGCATTGAACACTAACCTCACTACTTCTTTATCTCTATCTTTGCACTACTTAATTACGAATTTACTATAATTCTGTATTTCACTTTTTTCCTCTATCATTGCATTGTGCTGCTGCCTCAAAGACAACAAATTTCACGACACGTGCCAGTGGGATTAAACCTGATTCTGATTCCTTGATGGTATCAATGAGGAGAGTTTAAAAGAAGCAAAGCGAAATATACCTGTCCACCCTCTGCCATTGCATTTCAATTTGAAGGAACGTGGAGTGAATTTTGCTCTCTCTGAACTTTATTGTTCTCTTTTTTTGAATTGTGGCCACAGAAGACGAGCTCCAGTGAGCAGGTGGAAGAGGTGACCATTAACAACGAAGTGGAGGCTCCAGCGGCAGGTTCTCCCAGTGGAGACTTCGAGATCACCGAGGAGGTGGAAGTGGTGAACCGCGAGGCAAATAACGAAGTGTTCGCAGCTATCACACAGCCAACTGTCCGGGGCACTGGGAAAATTGACCTGCCCGATATCATAGACAATGCAATAGACTCTGGCAGTTCATCATCAGCTGCACAATTACCCCAGAAGAACATATTGGAGAGGAAAGAAGTTTTAGTAGGTAAGGGAAATCTTTCTTTCAGTCTGCACCCAACATGTGTAATGACCCTTTTACCTCCACTCAGCTTTGGCTTTGTATTGGTGTCGGGAGCGTCAGTGTTTGGGACATTTCGGCCAAGGCCGCATTGCCAAGTACAGGGTAACAAGAGTCCAGGAAGTTGGGTCTTGAAGAGATTCTTAGGGGAGAGAAATTGATCCCAGTAATTCTGCTTTGGGACGACAAGTGTGGTTTATCAGTTAAACACATTCACACACATTCTTATGAAGCAGAAGTTGGAAAATTTCAAAATAAATATTGGGATACTGTGTAAGGTGTTCCACTGGCCGGTGGTGTAGCGGCATCTGCACCAGACTTCGAGGCGAGTGGTCCCGGGTTCGAATCCGGCTGGCTCCCTGCATGCTTTCTATCTGTGCTGGGTTGAGTGTCGAGCTAGTGACTCAGTCTTGTCAAAAAAACAGTCAAATGCTACGGAAATGGCAAAAAATGACACCCAATGTGCCACAAGGCGCAAAAAGGATCAACGTGGTAAGGCGTAGGAAGACTCTGAAGCCTTGAAGAACAAACACATTCGCGGTTTCAATATTGAGCATAGAACAGTACAGCACAGTACAACCCCTTTGCCCACAATGCTTTGCTGACCTTTTTACAACTCTAAGGTCAAGCTAACCTTTCCCTTTCACCAACGCACACAAAATGCTGGAGGGACTCAGCAGGTCAGGTAGCATCTAGGAAAAGGGTGCAGTCAACGTTTCGGGCCAAAACCCTTAGGCAGGATTTGTCCTGAAACGTCGACTGTACACCTTTCTATAGATGCTGCCTGGCCTGCTCAGTTCCTCCTGCATTTTGTGTGCATTGCTTGGATTTCCTCTTGTTTCTGGTTGCTTCCCCGTTCACATAGTCTTCCATTTCTCCTTCATCCTTGTGGTGATGTCAGAGTCTCTTCAATGCTCCTGATGTATCTGACTCCACCACCACCCTGGCAGCAAATTCCATTCCCTGCGTCAAACGCCTCCCTCTGACATCCCTCCTATCCCTCCAGTCACCTGGAAAGCCACTCAATCTGTGCCTCTTATCATCTTGTAGCCCTCTATCACGTCACTTCTCATTCTCATTTGCTCCAAAGAGAAAAGCCATAGTTCGTTCAATCTAACCACATAAACCATGCTCTCTAATCCAGGTAGGTCGCCCTGTACCCTCTCCAAAACCTCCACATTCTTCCAGAACTGAACCCAACACTTCAAGTGTGGTCTAGCCAGAATTTTATAGAGCTGCACCATTTACCTCACAGCTCTTGAACTCAATCATACACTAATGAAGGCCAAATCACCTTGTCAACTTGTGCCGCAACTCTGAGAGATCTATAGATGTGGACCCCAAGATCCCTCTGTTCCTCCACACTGACCTTCACTTTCACCTATTGATTCCATTTAACTCAATTCAAGTTTAACTGACAATCAGCCCCACGTGAACAAAGCCAAATGAGACACCATCACTCCAGGGCTAAGGTGCAAAACACAATGCCAACAGTCATATACAGCACACGTAGCACGTATAAGGTAGAAGGATACAGCCACTCAGTATTAGAGTCCAAACTTAAGCCATGCAACACTGTCATCTGCTGGGTGAACAATGGGGAGCTGCACCGACTGGACACCGCGCCACACTGCCCCCGGTGGAGAGCGCTGGCTCCTACGCCTTTCTCCTGGTCGCTGTAAACAGGCGACACCACCGCTCGAGGCCTAGTCCTCGCACATACAAGATAGCAATTACATATAGGATATCAGTAAAATATATATACATAAACACACACACCTGACAAGGGTGTACAGCAGAGACATTGGGATGTCATTTGGACTGGAGAGGTGCAGCCAGATGGTCGTGAAGAGAGCCAAACTCATCAAGGCTGAAGAAGTCGAGGTACCTGAAGGCCACAAACGAGATGTACAGGACTGCTACAAATACCTGCAACATCCAAGTGCCTCCAAAGAGTGAGATAGGCCCTAAAAAGCCAGCTAAATGGGAAGAACAAGCTCAAAGCCATCAACACATTTGCCCTGCCAGTAATCAGATACCCAACCATAGTAGTGTGCTGGCCAAGGAACAAACTGGAAGCCGTTGATATCAAGACGTGGAAACTACCAACAATACCAGCAATTTAGGTGTATAAGATGGTGAGAGGGATTGATCGTGGGGATAGACAGAGGCTTTTTCCCGGGGCTGAAATGGCTAATACGACGGGATGTAGTTTTAAGATGCTTGGTACAAGGGGGTGTCAGAGTTAGGTTTTTCACACAGAGGGTGGTGGGTGCGTGGAATGCACTGCCAGCAACTGTGGTAGAGGTGGATACAATAGGGTCTTTTAAGAGACTGTTAGATAGGTACATGGAGCTTAGAAAAATAGAGGTCTATGCGGTAGGGAAATACCAGGCAGGTTTCAGAGTAGATTACATGGTCGGCACAACATTGTGGGCCGAAGGGCCTGTAATGTGCTGTAGATTTCTATGTTTCCAGTACATGGAGGATTCCAGTCAAAGTCCAACATCGAGCGACTGTACACCTGGTGGAATAAAGGAGAACAGGGATTTGGAAGTGTCAAGGCCACAGTACTGGAAGAAGTGCGAAATATCCATGAGAATGCCAGGATAATGGTCCCTAAGGATGAGCTGCTCAGAGAATATCCCAACAGCAGGCAGGGGACGTGGAAGTGGAAGTGGGTGAAGCCAGAGGACCAGGGGCCATGGCAGGACAAGCCACTGTACAGGATGTCACATCGCCAGATATCAGAGGTGGCTGACGTAAGGAAGTCCAACCAATGGCTGGAAATGGAAGTGGGTGAAGCAGAGCCAGAGGACCAGGGGCCATGGCAGGACAAGCCACTGTCCCATCGCCAGATATCTGAGGTGGCTGACGTAAGGAAGTCCAACCAATGGCTGGAAATGGCAGGGCTGAGGGACAGCACAGAGGCCCAGCTCATGGCTGCAGAAGGACGGGCGCTGAACACACGAGCAATAGAAGCGGAGTTCTTTCACACCGGACAAGACCCAGGATACAGACTGTGCAAGGAATCCTCTGAAACCATCCAGCATGTAGTGGCAGGGTGCAGGATGCAGGCAGGGACAGCACATCCAAGTTGCAGGAATTGTGTACAGGAATATCTGTGCTGCGTATGGATTGGACACTCCCCAGTCCAAATGGGAAACACCCGAGAAGGTAGTGGAGAATGACAGAGCTCAGATCCAGTGACTTCCAAATACACACTGATAAACAGGTACTGACCGAACAGCCAGACATAGTAATACTGGACAAGGAACAGAAGAAAGCAATAGTCATGGACGTGGCAATCCCGAATGACAGAAACATCGGGATGAAAGAATGTGAGAAGTTAGAGAAATACCAGGGGTTAAAAGAGCAGATAGAAAGAGTCTAGAAAGGTTAAAGCTGGAGTAATCCCGGTGGTGATCGGAACATTTGAAGCTGTGACACTTGGACTGGGAGAGTGGCTCCAGCAACATCCGAGATCTCGGTCCAGGAGAGCACACTACTGGGAACAGCAAGGATACTGGACTGAACCCTCAAGCTCCCAGGCCTTTGGTAGAGGACCCGAGATTGAGGGAAAAATACACACACACTACCCATAAGGGGTGAGAAAAACGTATGTGGGTACTTGTCATATGAAGAGTATTTGACGGCTCTGGGCCTGTATTTGCTAGAATTCAGAAGAATAAGGGTGACCTCATTGCAACCTATTGATAGAATGAATGTGGAGAGGATGTCTGCTACGGTGCAGTGTCGAAGACCAGCGGACACAGAATAGAGGGCATCACTTTAGAAGAGAGATGAGGAGGAATTTCTTTAGCCAGAGAGTGGTGAACCTGTGGAATCTTTGCCACGGGCAGACATGGAGGCCAAGTCTTTATGTATATTTAAGGCAGAGGTTGATAGATTCTACCCTGGCGTCTGCACAACAGTTTACACCTCCATTCATGCAAAGATAAGACTAATGAACCTCTCATTACCACTATGACTCTTAACGACCCTCATGTGATTGCTATACTGCTATACCTTTAAACAACTCGCAGAGTTTATAAACCAGAGAACTACCCGCCGTGGATCAGGACTGAAGAAGCCTCTCGGATGAGCGGCGATACGTCTTCCCGACAACGTGGCAAGTCCAGTTGGCTTGATTTACTGCCGCTTGATATACCATGACCTGGATGACTGGGCACCTTCATAGACATATTCTCATCATCCTTTAAACTTTTGTCAGATCTCCCCGCAGTCTCCGGCACTCCAGAGAAAACGACCTAAGTTTATTCACGATAGAATATGCCCTCTAAACTGGGCAGCATCCTGGTAAACCTCTTCTGCACCCTCTCCAAAGCCTCAACGTCCTTCCTATAGTTGGAGTGACCAGAACTATGCAGATGTGGCCTAACCAGAGTTCTATAAATTTCCAACATAACCTCTTGAGCTTTGAACTCAATGCCTCGACTAATAAAAGTAAACATCCCATAAGCTTTCTTGACCACCTTATTGACCTGTGTAGCCACTTTCAAGGAGCTATGAATCTCAAGATCCTTCTGCTCAGGAACACTGCCAAGGACCTTGACCTTAACAGTGTACAGTCGGTCCTCCTTATCCGCGAGTTCGGCATCTGCAAATTCAACCCACCGCGAATCGAGAAAACCCGGAAGTGCTCTTCCAGCACTTGCTTTCGAGCATGTATGGACTTTTTTTCTTGTCATTATTCCCTAAACAATACAGTATAACAACTATTTTACATAGTATTTACATTGTATTAGGTATTATAAGTAATCTAGGGATGACTTAAAGTATACGGGAGGATGTGTGTGGGTTATTGTGGATCGGGATCGAAAAAAATTGGAAGTTCTCTTACTAAGTAAATCGGAACAGGTACATCCAGTATTATTTAGCGTCAGCTAGTCAAACATTTGTCTTAGTGTATAGTATATATTATACCTTTCTGTGCGTATAAAACACTTAAGAACGTATGTTTCAGCACTGGGCTCAGGAACGGAAATTCCCGAGCTCAACCCAGTGACAGATCGCTCTGAGTACTCTCTCCATCCCTGCCGGGTTGATGTGGAGGATCAAAAACCCAAAACCCAATAATTAAACTACTGCGTTGCTTAGTAATAATTGTAGCTTTCATTAGGGCAGGGTCTTTCTCACTTTATCCTTTAAAATTGTTCCGATCGTTGACTGACGGAGCCTAATGCTTTTCCAATGACTGCTGGCATTTTACCCTTTTATTATTTTGCTTTATTATTTCTACTTTATTTTCAATTGCGATTGTGAATATTTTCGTGAACAGAAACCCTGCGGATTCAGAGCTCCACCGCCGGGTCCTAATATCCACCGCACTGAGACAAGTTAAATAAGGTCTGGGGTTCTGCTGGGTCCTAAGGTCCACTGAGACCGATTGAAACAGATTGAGACAGATTGAAAAAAGGACTTGCGCATCCTCATTTTTTGGTATCAGCGAGGGGTCCTGAAACCAATCGCTCGCGGATAAGGAGGGTCGACTGTACTGTTGCCCTGCATTTACCTGACCGAGGTGCATTTATCTGGGTTAAACTGCATCTGCCGTTTCTCAGCCCACATCTGCATCAGTGCTGTATTCTTTGCCATTCTTCTACACCATCCACAACTCCACCATCTGCAAATTTACTGACGCACCCATCTCCGTTCACCCGCGACGCTGCTCCAGCTATGAACGTGGCCGCCCGCGGTTCCGCGCAGCCCCCATCGTTAACACGTTCTGCTTCCTTTTGCACAGCGGTCGTCGTCGGGGGAGTGGTCGGAGCCCTCTTCGCCGCCTTCCTGGTCATGCTGCTGATCTACCGAATGAAGAAAAAGGACGAAGGCAGCTACACGTTGGAAGAGCCAAAGCAGGCGAGCATAGCTTACCAAAAACCCGACAAGCAGGAGGAGTTTTATGCATAAACAATTCGAGAGTGCCTCTAATTGTTCGGACTGTAAACTGATCGTTCTCTTTAAAAAAAAGTGCATAGAAAAGAATAATAATCCCAAATGTCACTTGAGCAAAGTTCTGCCGAGTCAGAGAGATGTTTTAACGCTGGCCTTTTTCACTGATATTGTTGAATTTACTGTCATTGTTCCAACTAAGACTTACGGGGGGTGCGGGGAGGGGGGTGGAGGTGGTGTCTGTACCAGGGGGACCAGAAACCACAAAGCACAGCGGCTGCTTCTAGACAATTACAGCACCACAATAGAATGGGGGCAGAGCACTGGGAGTGGTCTTGGCGACTGAGAAATGCTGAAGCTTTGCATATCAAATAAAAAAAAGTGGGTTTTAATACACATTACTCGCCCAGAATGTTACATTCCCTTATTTGAACTAATAGTTGCATTGTTACCAAGACTACTCCCTGCCCCACCCACCCCCACTTTCAGAGCTTCTTGTGAGCCACAGCTTGGTACTGTGTTAATGTTACTTTTCTGTTTTTGAATGAAAACGTTAAAGAGGTGATTCCTGTTTGATTGCCCAGTGAAGATAGACAATCAATACCTGATGTCTATAGAGTTACTCTACTGAAAATGTTTAATGACAAAGTATTAATGTCTGACGAATAGCTGTGGTTTGAAGGGGACAAGACATATCCTTAAGTTAATGTTGCTGAATTTTTGAATGAATATACAGTATGTTTGTGTCAAACTGAATAAAGAAAAGAATTTGTTTTGAAAGAGCTGTTCCTACCTGTGATTCAGATGGAGACTGAGGAGGATTTGATTTGATCTGTAGGCAACACCGGAAAAACAGAACCTACCCCCTTAAAAGTAGGCATTCAGCTGCAGTGCAGTGTCTGGACATTCCCCATTCACTGATGTGACTGGACATTCCCCATTCACTGATGAGTCCGAACATTTCCCATTCACTGATGTGTCCGAACATTTCCCATTCACTGATGTGTCCGAACATTCCCCATTCACTGATGTGTCCGGACATTCCCCATTCACTGATGTGTCCGGACATTCCCCATTCACTGATGTGTCCGAACATTCCCCATTCACTGATGTGTCCAGACATTCCCCATTCACTGATGTGTCCGGACATTCCCCATTCACTGATGTGTCCGGATATTCCCTATTCACTGATGTGTCCAGACATTCCCCATTCACTGATGAGTCCGAACATTCCCCATTCACTGATGTGTCCGGACATTCCCCATTCACTGATGGGTCCGAACATTCCCCAATCACTGATGTGGCCGGGCATTCCCTATTCACTGATGTGTCCGAACATTCCCCAATCACTGATGTGTCTGGGCATTTCCCATTCACTGATGTGTTGGAAAATTCCCTATTCACTGATGGGTCCAGACATTCCCCATTCACTGATGTGTCCAGACATTCCACATTCACTGATGCATCCGGATATTCCCCATTCACTGATGCATCCGGATATTCCCCATTCACTGATGTGTCCAGACATTCCACATTCACTGATGCATCCGGATATTCCCCATTCACTGATGCATCCGGATATTCCCCATTCACTGATGCATCCGGATATTCCCCATTCACTGATGTGTCCAGACATTCCACATTCACTGATGCATCCGGATATTCCCCATTCACTGATGTGTCTGGGCATTTCCTATTCACTGATGCGTCCGGATATTCCCCAATCACCAATGGGTCCAGACATTTCCCATTCACTGATGTGTCGAATGGAATAAATCCGATTGAACCACTGGGAAGAAAAGTCCTGGGAATAGTTGTGTGTGAACAGAAGTGGGGTATTTGTCATTCTGTCCGGAAGCCTTTCTCCAGCTAATCCTTCCCACTGACAGCAGCAGGAACCCTTCTCTCCCTCCCTTCTCTCCATTGTCCTTTCTTTCACTTTCCCTCTTCATCTTTTAATGTCCTTCCTTTCTCATTCTCTCTCTCTCTCTCTCACACACACACAGACTCCGCACCACCCATTCGTGCCCGCCCCCCCAATCTTTTCCCTCCAGTTCCTCCTCCGCGGTGAGCAAGTCAAAGAGTCAGCGCGCCTCTCCCTCGCTCAGTATCCTGTTTACAGCTGCTGTGGAAGCTGGTTTGATGCCATTACTCTGCAAGTTTTACACCTGGTTTTGGAACCACTGTGCCCACACCGTCTAGTAGGTCAGTGCCTGACTCTATTGACTAATGTGCCAGAGAGCCCGTTCGGGGAATAGGGTGACCAACCAGGCAGAAAGTAACTTAATTGGTAAACGTCACTGAAAAGATGTTTAAATATCCATGGAAGTGATAACCAGGATAATGTAATAAAACACCAATCTGTTGATATTTGACAATTATGTTATCTGATGGAAGTGACAGGGCAAAGCTCGCAGAGATTCTTCCTGTCGTAGAATATGTTTAGCCGATTTCCCATATAAGAAGCTACACACACAGAACGCTGGAGGAACTCAACAGGTCAGGCAGCATCTGTGGAAAAGAGTAAACAGTCCATTGTTTTGGTTCAAGACCCTTCTTCAGGACTGGAAAGGAATGGCTTCACCCTGAAGCATTGACTGTTTATTCTTTTCCATAGATGCTGCCTGACCTGTTGAGTTCCTCCAACATTTTGTGTGTGTTGCTTGGACTGCCAGTATCTCCAGATCTTCTCCTGCTTGTGTTCGTATATAATTCATTTTGTCCAGGGTAGACTGTTGAATGGGTTCACTGCCCAAGAAATCATCCACGCTTTGGACCTTCAAAGATTGAACACTGTCAGTCATAAATATTACGTTTGGAAACCAGCCGGTTATCCCAGGCATGCGTCCAGGAGAGAAATTAAATATTTCAGTGCTGGGAAAGTGAAACAAAAATAACTTTTGGATGGTCTGCAATTTCTGTAAAGGGCAAAGCAGGTTTAATACTTTGGAGAAAGAATTCTGATTTCAGATCTCTGACTCACATCAGTGTGGCTTCGCTCTTTCCGTTGCTGGTCGAAGGTCCCATCGTGCTTTTCACGGTACAATGGTCAGGTTTTCCTTCTTCACTTTGGTGCGTTCCGCTGATGAAGAGTGAACGTGAGTTCACTGTCACTGATGCATTTCCAACACCGCCTTCTCTTCAGTCACCGTCCCCAGAAGGAACACTTTGGGTACGATTATGCGGATTGAGCTACTGAGCTCAACAATAGAGGGGGCGAGGTGGAGGGGCTGATCCCCAAGGTACAAGAAACAGGAGACTTACTGCACTTTCTCTCAAAATAAATTTACCCTGGTCCTACTGGGGGAAGTTGCCGTCCTCTCTTTACCCCTTAAGCCAGGGGTCAGCAACCTTTACCACTGAAAGAGCCACTTGGACCCGTTTCCCACAGAAAAGAAAACACTGGGAGCCGCAAAACCCGTTTGACATTTAAAATGAAATAACACTGCATACAACGTTTTTTTTGCCTTTATGCTATGTATAAACAAACTATAATGTGTTGCATTTATGAAATTGATGAACTCCTGCAGAGAAAACGAAATTACATTTCTGCATGCAACAAAAACATTTTGAACTCCGAAAAAAAGACGTTGGGTTGAAAGTTACTTTTAAGTAAAATATTCAATGTCTATTTGAGTCCTTCTTGTATTTATGAAAAACGCCGAACTTAAATTTTCCGCCAGCAGCAAACCAAAAATAACGTCAGCCAGCTGTCATCCTGAAAAATGAAAGGACTATTTCACTGAACAATGAAAAAATATGAATATAAGTAAAATAATAGGCAATTAAAATATTTATCATACTTGGTTAATGGGATTTCTGCTCCTGGACCTCAGCGCACAGCGTCTGCACATCAGGGCTGTATGATGTCACCTTCATCTTTACACAGGATCGCAAGCTGTCATCTGTGAGGTTTTCAATATCACTCCATTTGTGTTTCTGAGCAAGAACGGCCTTCTGACGGGCAACATCTTCAAGGTCTGCTGTCAAGCGTCTAAACTTGGACACCCATATGTCTTTGTCGGCTATGTCGGCCAGTTCCATCTCAAGATCAGGTTGACTCACACCTGCCAATGCAGTCGTATTCAGTAGGGAAGGATCGATGCTTAAGGGAGTGACCGGGAAGGATAATGTGTTTTTTTCCTCTCTGAACTCACAGAAGCGTTTCCCAAACGATGTTTGCATTGCGATGATTGCAGAATGTAAATACTCCGAAATTATCATGTCGTGACCTTGTTTGAACTCTCTCAAATTGGGGAAGTGAGACAAAGTGCCTTTCTGTAAATCTCTGGCAAGCACTGTCAACTTGCGCTCGAATGCCAAAACATCCTCCAACATGTGCAGGGCTGTACGTCCTTTCCCCTGAAGAGCTGTGTTCAGCGTGTTCAGGTGCGCTGTCATGTCTACCATGAAGTGTAGCTTTTCCAGCCACTCTGGCTGTTCCAGCTCAGGAAAGGTGAGCCCTTTGCTGCCCAGGAAAGTTTTCACTTCTTCCAGACACGCGACAAAGCGTTTCAGCACCTTCCGTCTGGACAGCCAGCGATAAAAACACGTTGTAGCGGTGTCAGTAAACTGCAGTCAAAGATAGCTTTATTCGAACTAAACAGCCTTGCTTTTAAGCCTCCCTCAACCCAGCCCCCATGGACGCAGATGCTGCAAAAGACGCGTACTCACAAACCCCCGTAGGCTATCTCCCTTAGCCGGAATGCTGGCTAATTGTGAGCCGTTTCGGATGTGGCAGGAAATGTGTCGCTACACTTAGGTTGTACAAGATCACCATAATTACATTTCAAAAGCTAACAAACTAACATAAAATACATTTTAATTAAATACTGACCAATTATTTCCCAAAGCCACAGGGAGCCGCAGCACAGAGGTGAAAGAGCCACAAATGGCTCGGGAGCCGCAGGTTGCCGACCCCCGCCTTAAGCAGACGATCGGCTGACTTTAATTACTGTAGGACACGCTGTTAGCTGGGAATTATAATTCCTGCAATATTTCCAAATTATTAGCTGTGTGTTGTCAATAAATATTCTCTTGTAAACGTCCATCCCCATGCTTAAATATTTAATTTGCTTAATTAAGAGTCAAAAGCCAATAATTTGAAACTGCCAGCTAGTCATAAAAGTCTTTCAGGAAAGGAATTCTGCTGTCCTTTCGTAGTTTGGCCCATATGTAACTCCAGACTGATTAACAAGCTTGGTTTCAACTGCCCCTCCCCATCCCAGTTCCACAGTAATTGGGGCAGTAAATAGTCACATTACTAGTGATGTCCACATTCCCACAGAGAAGCAAGAAAAAAAGTCTCCTTGTTCCTTCCATTGAAAGCTCCCTGGTGCCATCATTCCCAGGAATAAGCATTGGTCGAAACTGGAGTACTGTGAGCAGTTTCAGGCCCCTTATCTAAGAGAAAAAGTGCAGGGGTTGGAGAGGGCCCAGAGGAGGTTCACGAGAATGATCCAGGAATGGAAGGGTTAACGTATGAGGAGCCTATGATGATGTAATTTGATGAAGTATGGTGTGGGGTGGGGGGGGAGGATCTCATTGAAGCCTATCGAATATTGAAAGGCCTAGATAGAGTAGACGTGGAGGGGATGTTTCCAAAAGTGAGGGAATCTAGGACCCGAGGGCTCAGGCACAGAATACAAGGACGTCCCTTTAGAGGAGAGATAAGGAGGAATTTCTTTAGCCAGAATGTGGGGAATCTGTGGAATTCATTTTCACGGATAACTGTGGATGCCAAATCATTGGGTAAATTAAAAGTGGAGATTTAAATCTGGTTCAGAATCAGATTTAATATCACTGACATATGTTGTGAAATTTGTTAACTTTACGGCAGTGGTACAATGAAATACATGATAAATAAATATAGAGACAAAAACTGAGTTGCATTAAGTATATATATATATAAAATAGTTAAATTAAATAAGTAGTATAAAAAAATAGGAATAAAAAAGCAGTGGGGTAGTCTTCATGGGTTCAACATCCATTCTGAAATCGGATGGCAGAGGGGAAGAAGCTGTTCCTGAATCGCTGAGTGTGTGCCTTCAGGCTCCTGTACCTCCTCCCTGATGGCAGAGGGGAAGAAGCTGTTCCTGAATCGTTGAGTGTGTGTCTTCAGGCTCCTGTACCTCCTCCCTGATGGCAGAGGGGAAGAAGCTGTTCCTGAATCGCTGAGTGTGTGTCTTCAGGCTCCTGTACCTCCTCCCTGATGGCAGAGGGGAAGAAGCTGTTCCTGAATCGCTGAGTGTGTGTCTTCAGACTCCTGTACCTCCTCCCTGATGGCAGAGGGGAAGAAGCTGTTCCTGAATCGCTGAGTGTGTGCCTTCGGGCTTCTGTACCTCCTACCTGATGGCAGAGGGGAAGAAGCTGTTCCTGAATCGTTGAGTGTGTGTCTTCAGACTCCTGTACCTCCTCCCTGATGGGAGAGGGGAAGAAGCTGTTCCTGAATCATTGAGTGTGTGTCTTCAGGCTCCTGTACCTCCTCCCTGATGGCAGAGGGGAAGAAGCTGTTCCTGAATCACTGAGTGTGTGTCTTCAGGCTCCTGTACCTCCTCCCTGATGGCAGAGGGGAAGAAGCTGTTCCTGAATCGTTGAGTGTGTGTCTTCAGACTCCTGTACCTCCTCCCTGATGGGAGAGGGGAAGAAGCTGTTCCTGAATCATTGAGTGTGTGTCTTCAGGCTCCTGTACCTCCTCCCTGATGGCAGAGGGGAAGAAGCTGTTCCTGAATCATTGAGTGTGTGTCTTCAGGCTCCTGTACCTCCTCCCTGATGGCAGAGGGGAAGAAGCTGTTCCTGAATCGTTGACTGTGTGTCTTCAGGCTCCTGTACCTCCTCCCTGATGGCAGAGGGGAAGAAGCTGTTCCTGAATCGCTGAGTGTGTGCCTTCGGGCTCCTGTACCTCCTCCCTGATGGCAGAGGGGAAGAAGCTGTTCCTGAATCATTGAGTGTGTGTCTTCAGGCTCCTGTACCTCCTCCCTGATGGCAGAGGGGAAGAAGCTGTTCCTGAATCATTGAGTGTGTGTCTTCAGGCTCCTGTACCTCCTCCCTGATGGCAGAGGGGAAGAAGCTGTTCCTGAATCGTTGAGTGTGTGTCTTCAGGCTCCTGTACCTCCTCCCTGATGGCAGAGGGGAAGAAGCTGTTCCTGAATCGCTGAGTGTGTGTCTTCAGGCTTCTGTACCTCCTCCCTGATGGCAGAGGGGAAGAAGCTGTTCCTGAATCGCTGAGTGTGTGCCTTCGGGCTTCTGTACCTCCTCCCTGATGGTAACAGGTTGAAGAGGGCATTTTCTGAGTGGTGGGTGTCCTTAACGATGGACGCCACCGTCCAAGTTTCCACTCCTTGAAGATGTCTTGGATGGTATCCGTGACGGAGCTGACTAATTTTACAAATTTCCGCAACTTAATTTGAGTTTGTACAATAACCCACGCCCTGCCCCCCACCAGACAGTGATGCAGCCAGTCAGAATGCTGTCCGTGGTGGATATGCAAAGTTTCGAGTGTGTTTTAGTTGACAAATTAAATCTCCTCAAACTCCTAATGAAACATAGTCACTGTCCTGCCTTCTTTGTGGCTGCATCGATATGTTGGGACCAGGATAGATCCTCAGGGATCTTGGCACCCAGCAACTTGAATTTGCTCACTCTCTGCACTTCTGATCCCTCTATGTGAATTGGTTTGTGTTCCCTTCTTGATTAATCAGGGTATTAAAGGTTACAGTGAGAAAACAGGACTGTGTGCATACATCTGCTGATGCTTCTGGACACATCATCAGTGAATCCTGGAATCATCGGGTGTTTCGGGACTTTCAACACCACACACCCTTCTCCAGGTGACCCAGCCAGGGCTGATCATACCCCAGCTTGTGCCCAGATGTCCAGCTACACATGACTCCATGGCTCCCCTCTCTGCCGCATTGTCCTTGCGTCTGAGTCTACGAAGCAGGTCATGATGCTGGAGCTGACAGTCCCATGGGAAGGTCGCTTGGGAGAGGCCTTTGAAAGGAAGCTATCGAAGAATGCAGGACCGGTCAGGCTGGATGGAGAGTGAGGCGCCTCCCAGTGGAAGTTGGTTGCAGGGGATTTGCAGCCCGTTCCTTAGACAGAGCCTGCAGCAATTTGGGCATCGAGGGAGAGAGGAAGAGGAGAGCCATCCGCAGTACCACCGATGCGGTGATGGCTGCGATATGGTCAGGGAACCTCAGCTGTCTTTCAACATCCACCAACAGCATGGAGAAGGGGGTTGAGAGGGATAATAAATCACCCATGGTTGAATGGTACAGCAGACTCAATGGAGGTGAGTAGCCTCAGTCTGCTCCTCTGCCTTACGATCGTAATATGTAATTAGAATAACACTGGCTAAGTTGGCAGCTTTCATCATGAAGGTGATCTTTGGAATTCATAATGACAGAGGAATTCATAATGACAGGCAGAATGTATGAATATAAAATGGAACAGAATTAATTCTGTACTCACAGCTCTAATTACATCCTCCTCTCAAAACCCTTCTTCACCTGAAGACTCCGCTCTCAATGTGACGAGCCACAAGGGCTCGCAGTAAAAACCTCGCATTTAATCGAAAAAGTGAAATGCGGAATGAAGACCGTTAACCTAAATTAACTGGAGTGTTCCTCCCAGGAGCTGTTCCCAAGGCTTGACGTAGAAAGGTGTATGAATTTTACATTTTACCCTCTATAATAATTATTATTTTAAAGCCCATAAGTAGGCTTTTATGTAAGCGCTCTGGAACTTTTTATTGCTGCAGTCTGTTCGGTTTCTGCCCCAGTGACATGTCGATGTCACTGCATGACTTTAGACTCAAAGTAAATTCCTTCAAAATGTACTCAGTTAAAGATATACCTCCAAGCCTGCCTGAGAGAGCAACTGAAATGTAAGTGGGTTACATTCCTTATGAATATTATGTTCACTCAGTGGCCACCTTTATTCAGTACCTCCTGCAGCTGATAAAGTTGCCACTGGCCGTGTGTTCCGGGTCTCATGTTGCTGTAGCCCACCTGCTTCAAGGGTCAACGTGTTGTTGTGCATTCTGAGCTGCCCTTCCGCACACCACTGTTGCAAGCAGTGGTCATTTGAGTTACTGTCACCTTCCTGTCAGCTCGAACCAGTCCGGCCATTCTCCTCCGACCTCTCTCATTAACAAGGTGTTTTTGCCCACGGTTCTGCTACTCACTGGATGTTTTTTTTTGTATTTTTGCACCATCCTCTGTAAACTCTAAAGGCTGTTGTGCACGAAGATCCCAGGAGACCATCAGTTTCCGAGATACTCAAAGCACCACAACTATTCCACAGTCAAAGTCACTCAGATCACATTTCTTCCCCCATTTTGGTCTGAACAACAACTGAACCTCTTGACCGTGTCTGCATGCTTTCATGCATTGAGTTGCTTCCACATGATTGGCCAATTAGATATTTGCATTAATGAGCAGGTGCACCTAATATTGTCTGGTGTGTACATGTCCTTTGTGAGGCTTTAAATGAGCGTGACCAATTTAGGTCAAATTAAAATTAACTGATTAATCAGGGTTAGAATGTACTTCAATTCAGCGTCAAGGTGAAGATCCATGTTTGGCCGTACAGATCCATGTCGGGCTTTATGTCCCACCCTTATCAGGCAACGCCCCCATCCTTGGAGAAAGGAGGGTGTTACTTGCAGCCTGATTTTATATCTCGATTTATCCAACGTATAAACAGATGGAATACGATGGGAAGTTAGTGGCATGGGTCTCTAGCGTCTGTGATTGGGGTAAGTTCAGATCAGAACAGATAATTTCACCCAACAACTTAGATAAACTGATGGCTATTTGGTACGAGATCATTCCTTATATTGAAGATCATAATGGTTTTTAATGTTAATATATTAGTTAAGGTACTTAACCATTAAATAGTCAAAGCCTGACCTTGCTTAATCTACTGCCAATAAAGACGAGACTTTGCTGCCTATGACTTGACAATTTGAGCTTCTGATAGGTTTCCCCGTTTCTGTTCTCCATAAACTTGGTCGACCAAAGTGTGGCTGGCACAAGCTAACCTGCAGGAAGTTCCGTTCGCCATCGTATCAACCTCAATTTTCTCTCAGTCCGACAGTGTCTCAAGTTCAAAATGTTCATACTTGTTCTCAACTTACTGGAAGAACTCTCTACTCCAATATATCTCATGCATTCGCTGTCAGGGTCCCAAATTTTGGAATTCTTTTGTATTGACCTCACTGCCTTCTTACCTCTCTTTCCTATTTTATATTGATCCTTGAAAATACCTCCCCGTTTGCCGCCTGCCCCGCTTCTCCAAACTTGGCCATGCATCAGTTTGATAACATTTCTAACAAGGGCTTTGGGACATGTTGCTATTTTCAGAGTTCAAAGTAAATTTTGTTATCAGAGTACATCTATGTCACCACATACAAACCTGAGATTCATTTTCCTGTGGGCATACTCAGTAAATCAAATCTGTGAAAGCAAATTAGAATAGTAACTATAAACAGGATCAATGAAAGATCAACCTCAGTGCAGAAGACAACAAACTGTGCAAATGCAAATAAATACCAAGAGCATGAAATAACAAGAAAAAGAGTCCTTAAAGTGAGACCGTTTCACTGAACACTGATGCTCTGCCCACCAGAGAAAACAGGATCTCCCAGTGGCCACACATTTTAATTTCATGACCATTCCCATTCTGATACGTCTATCCATGGCCTCCTCTACTGTTAAGATGATGCCACACTCAGGTTGGAGGAACAACACAGTATATACCGGCTGGGTAGCCTCCAACCTGATGGCATGAACATTGACTTCTCTGACTTCCATTAATGCCCCTCCTCCCCTTCTTACCCCATCCCTGATATATTTAGTTTTCTTCCCCCCTTCTCTTTTTGTTCTCCCTCTCTGCCCATCACTCTGCCTGTTCTCCATATCCCTCTGGTGCTCCCCTCCCCCTTTCTTTCTCCCTAGGCCTCCCTTCCCATGATCCTTTCCCTTCTCCAGCTCTGTATCCCTTTCGCCAATCACCTTTCCGGCTCTCAGCTTCACCCCACCCCCTCTGGTCTTCTCCTATCATTTCGCATTTCCCCCTCCCCCTCCTACTTTCAAATCTCTAACTATCTTTCCTTTCGGTTAGTCCTGACGAAGGGTCTCGGCCCGAAATGTTGACAGTGCTTCTCCCTATAGATGCTGCCTGGCCTGCTGCGTTCCACCAGCATTTTGTGTGTGTTGCTTGAATTTGCAGCATCTGCAGATTTCCCCGTGTTTGCTCCTTAAAGTGAGATCATTTGGTATGGGAACATCTCAATAGATGAGTGTAGCTATCCCCTTTTATTCAAGAGCCTGACAATTGAGGGGTGGTAACTGGTCTTGAACCTGGTGTCGTGAGTCCTCAGTGTCCTATACCTTCTACCTGATGGCAGCAGTGAGACGAGGGCCTGGCCCAGGCAGTGAGGATCTCTGATGATGGATGCAACTTTCCTAGATGCGCTCAATGGCTGGAAGAGGTTTTGCCCATGATGTACTGGGCCATATAATCTTGTTATAAAGTTCTAATCTTGGCAATCAATTGTGAGCTTTCTCTCTTGAATGTTTTGTTGAATTTGAGAAGAAAACTCACAGATACTTTGGGGAAGTCTTTCAATTAAAGGGAGGGCTGTTGTTTCTTGCGAAGCTTTGCTCTTACTGGAGGGATTAAACTGGTAGTGCTTATTATCAACTCAGTCAGGCCAACCTGTCAAGACTGATTTGATTAAGTGGACAGCAAAGATAAAGAATAACCTTACCTCGGCTGCTCTGCGCCGGGGAGTTTAAGAAGGACCGTTCCATTAGATCACTTCCGTTGCCTTCCTGATCCTCAGCGGAAATAAATCTCTTCGGTGATTTGTAGCAGCTTGGTGTGGCTGCCGGCCTATTAGTCATGCTGTTAACCTGCAAGATATCGTCCTGCAATTGCCATTGCTCATAATACTAGACAGCAGCCATATTAGCGCATGATGGAAGGCTGTAAATCCTAACAGAATACAGGTCGAACAAGGCTATTAATCCTGGCTCACTGTGACATAGAGCCGTGGAACACTACAGCACAGAAACAGAACCCTCAACCCATCTGGTCCATGTCAGTCTCGCATAGTCCCACCCAGCTGCACCCAGACCCCTCCCACCCATGTACCTATCCAAACTTCTCATAAATGTTACCTCTGTGACTTCTGTCCGTTCACTTCACACCCGCACCTGAGTACAGTAGTCCCCTTTTCGGATTTCCCTTAAATATTTCCCCCTTCACCCTAAATGTATGACCTCCAGTTCTAGTCTCACTCAACCTGAGGGGCAAAGAACACATCTGTTCACCTCGTCCCTACCCCTCACAATTTTGCAAACCTCTGCAAGATCTCCACTGTGTCCTGGAGAAGTATTCTTTCTGAAAGAGTGACTAACAGGGGCCCAAAGCTGCTCACAAGGGAGGCATTGCCTGTGCTTTATAAACTCTCAACATTACATTCTTGTTTTTATATTCCAGTCCTCTCGAAATGAATGCTAACATCACATTTGCCTTCCTCACCGCAGACTCAAGCTGCAAACTAACCTCTAGGGAATCCTGCACCAGTCTGGAGGAAGGGTCTCAGCCTGAAACGTAGACTGTGGACCCTTTTCCACAGATGCTGCCTGGCCTGCTGAGTTCCTCCAGCATTTTGTGTGCGTTGCAAGGACTCCCAAGTCCCTTTGTTTTTTGTATTTTCTCTCCGTTCAGAAGACAGTAAACCCTTTCATTTCTTCTACAAAAGTGCATTACCAGACACTTCCCGACACTGTATTCTGTCTATCACTTCTTTGCCCGTTCTCCTAATCTGCCGAAGACCTTCTGTAGCCTCTGTACTTTCTCAAAGCTCCTCCACCAATCTTCATATCGTCTGCACACTTTGCAGCAAAGCCATCGATTCCACCATCTGAATCATTGACATATAACGTAAAGAAAAGGATCGGTCCTAACACAGATCCCTGTGGAACACCACTAGTCACCGACAGCCAACCAGAAAACACTCCCTCTCTTTGCATCCTGCCAATTGACCAGTGCTTTACCCATGCTGGCATGCCATGAGCTCACAGCTTGTTCAGCAGCCTCACGCGAGGCCCCTTTGTCAAAAGCCTTCTGAAGCGTGCGGAGTGTACGGACAGGTCAGTGTGCTGTCCTGTTATTGTGAGCTGGAGCCAGCTTGACATAAGACATCCAAAGTTACTGAAAATAATTCGGAAAATGTGTAGCTTGGGTGGTTGATGGTGGGGCTGTTCTCTGATCTTGGCAATTTACGTGTGAACGTTTCATCACTGTGCAGGGAGACATCGAGAGTGCGCTGTTACTGTTCCAGACAAAGGTTTATCCCGTCACTCCTGGTGAAGGGTCTCGACCCAAAGTGCTGACTGCCCATTCGCATCCACAGGTGCTACTTGACCTTTCTGCGTGTCGGTCAGGTTTCTTCTGGTCAATACTTACACTTCAGTCAATGTCACTAAAATGGGTTTGGCCTGAAATGCTGTCCTAGCCAGTTTCAGTAATCCACCATGAGCTAAAAACTGCCGTTCGTGCTCTGCCCCTGAACCTCATTAATATTGAAGTCAATTTCGGGGACTGACTACGATGTGTTATAGGTAAGACCATTACTGATGGAGTTCTAGGCAATGATTTGTTCTTTAATACGTTACTGATTGTGGTAACAGTGTTTGTACATTGGCAGCTGTGTTTACAACATAAAAAATTCAAAAATCTCTTTATTATCAAATAATTTACAAGCAAATGTCCCAAGGCTGTGAAAGGTGATTTATGAGAGAGCTTTTTTTTATAGCTTTGTATTCTAGACCATCTCATGGAGGCTGTGAGACGGTTGAAGACCTCGTTCTTGTTTCAATTAGAGATAAAAGCTTCCTTTCTCGTTAGCCAATCTTCCTTCGACTGATTGCTTCTGGATGTAATGGATTAACCCGACTAAATTAATCCAAACACAATGTATTGGAAGGTTCAAATCTCTTCCTCTCTCTTTACAAATTGAATCTCTTATTATGGGCATTTTTTTTGCGGAGCTAAAAATAGACAATGGTTTACCGATAACAATATCTAAATTCTATATTGCTTTTCTCTCTTAGAACATATTTCTAAACTTGAATGTTAGGTAGAGCATATAAGGCACCCTGTTAGCTTAATTCTGTTTCAGCTTCTAACTATATTTAATGAGTGTGGGCAGTTACCAACTAGAGACCTTCAAAGTAAGTTTTATTGTCAAAGTACATATATGTCACCATATACAACCCTGAGATTCATTTTCCTGTGGTCATACTCAGAAAATCTGTAGAATAGTAACTATAACAGGATCAATAAAAGATCAATCGGCATGTAGAAGACAACAATCTGTGTAAATGCAAACATAAGTTAATAGAAAATAAGTCACGAGTCCTTAAAGTGAGATCTTTGGTTGTGGGAACATCTCAATGGATGGGCAAGTGAATGAAAAAGTCACTTTGTTAAAAATCCTGATGGTTGAGGGGTAGTACCTGTTCTTGAACCAGGTATTGTGAGTCCTGAGGTTCTTGTACCTTCTACCTGATCTCTTGATCTCTTGCACAAAGTCTTTTGTGAAGGCATGGATGTGTTTCTGTAGTTTGGGCCCTTTCAGGTTGGGAGACTGAGAAAAGCCAAACCCCAGCTCATGACCCCAGACTGCCAGCCTCAACGTCCTTTACTTCCATAATCTTCAACAACTTATCAAGGGCAGGTTGGAGTTGGAAGATCTCATTGTGACCTTCACAGAGTTGAAAGAGATCCTGCTGGGCCGAGACACTAACAATACGCCAGCCAATTGATGCTGAATGTGAGGAATGAGAAGTCAAATCCTTCAACATCTTCAATTATTGATCAATCTTGCTTCAGAACATCAACTCAACCGGAATTTGCTGGGTAGCTGCAGGAGTCACTTTCACCCAATGGCTCAAAAAATGACACGGGGACAGAGTGTGAGGAATCTGCAGTATCCTATTTCGTCCTGCCCCTGAGAAATAATTTTCTAGATTCGTTGCAAAGCTTCAATATCCTTTCATGAGCAAAGGGTATACATTGGCTTGGGACTATCTGCAGAGGACCACAGGGGAAACACCTCAGTGTCGAGGTAGAGTCATGGTCACAAGTCATACTGTGTAAGAACGGGGCCCTTCGGTCCAAATGGCCCACCTTGGCCAAGATCCATATCTAAGCTAGTCCCATTAGGACCATGGATCACTACGGCATACAGAGACCCCTGGCCTAAACCTTTCCTATCCACGTACCTGCCTAAGTACCTTTCTCCTGTCGTTAACGTGCCTGCCTCAACCACTTCCTCTGGCTGCTCTTTCCATGTGCTGACCACCCCCTGGGCAAAAAAGTTGCCCTTCAAGATCCTATTAAATCTCTTTCTTCTCACCTCAAACTGATGCCCTCTGGTTTGTGAGTCCCCAACCTGGAAAAAGTCTGCGTATTCACACTATCTTGTAAGTGCCCTTCATAATTTTATACACCCTGTAAGATCACCCATCATTCCCCTATGCTCTAGTGAAAAAAAAGTCCGGACCTGCTCAACCTCTCTCCATAACCCTGTCCAATAAAATATAGTTCTATAAAATGAAATTTGCCCTGAGTCCTGGAGGGAAAAGAGCAAAGTGAAAACATTCGTGCCTGTTTCCACTGTAGCTACAACTTACTGCCTTTTGAATCTCAAATTTCAAAAACGTTGTCGTCAAATTAGCATTGTTCATGACTGTGTTTCAAACATCCCCAAGAAAAGATGAAGAGAGCTTTTGTCTGGCATGCAAGAAATTGTTGGTAGGGAGTCTTCAGGTGTATAAATGCTTAGAAAGTAAGACAAAACATTTTACTCTGTACCTACTGTGAAATAATTTATGCTTGTCACATCACAAGGTAATTCACTGCAGTGCTTGAACTTTCATTGCTCAACGTCTCAGTTAGATTGAGGACTTGTGTTCCCAGCCCTTCTACCACCGCTGGTCATTTACTCCTGCAGGCTCTCTTGCTTATTCTCAGGCTCTCTTTGCTCAAAATTTAGATGGGGCATTATAGAGTCGGGGCACGGAAACAGGCCATTCGGCACAACTAACCCATACTGACCAGCAAGCTAGTCCCATTTGCCTGAACTCAGCCCGTACGTGTCTAAACCCTTCCTGTCCGTGTACTTCCAAATATCTTTTACATTTTGTTGTTGTACCTGCCTCGACCACTTCCTCTGGAAGCTCATTCCATATGTGCACCCTCTTCTGCATGAATGTTGCCCTTCAAGCCCCCTTTAACTCTTTCACCTCATGCCTTATTCTCATGCCCTCTAGTTTTTAGTTCCTCTTTGCTTCATTTTATCTGTAACCCTCATGACTTTATATACCACTGTTAGGTCACCCCCTCAGTTTTCTATGCTCCAAATAATAAAGTCCCTGTCCCTTTCTTCTGGTTTTGAAGTTATGTTATGGGGTCCAGAGTGGGGACGATCCCAACCTACCTCTTATGAGTTTACAACCATTGGGCAATGTGAATGGGCTAAATTTGAACGTTACCACGAGGCCTGGAGATTGTGGCTTAATGGCAAGTGCCCAACTGTGAGTGTAGGAGGTGGGAGAGAGAAAGAAGACAAAGCAGACACATTTAATTTGTATTTTTACTGCTTCATACCATGACTGCGAGAAAATAAAATCCCATTAGGCTGGATGACAGTATTAAAGCGATGAGAACTTGCCAATCAAGAGCAGATAAGTGTATGCCTTTTCATTAGGATTCAGTTTTGTCCAAGAAATCTGCCGTAGTCATTAAGAGAGCTGGGAGCTGTAGAGGTTTCCCTGTTGGATACACTTACTGTCTTGTTTTATATTACATCGTTGTCACGGCTACCTCAGTGGCACTCGACAGGAATAATCAATCTGCAAAAATAGACCGGTGCCCTGCAGGATCTGCTTCTACCCACGGTAAAAGAAAGAGTGGGCCTCCTGAGATGGAGGGGGGGAGTGTTGGAGGGGAGGGTGTGTGTTGGAGGGGGGAGATCAGTGTACAATGAGAGCCATATCTGACCATCAAAACTGAAAATACTCAAAGCCGTGTTTGGAGGGTTCATTATCTTGTCGACAAATATTTAACAGGTGGTAGGTGTAATCTGAGGAAAAGTTAGCACACTTTGAATCTTGCCCTCTGACAAATTATGTAAATAGTTTAAAAAAAACTGTACAAATTTTAATGCATTATTGTGTGTCTTAAATAACGTCTGTTTAACAATGTTCCTTGCGCAGCAGACAGGAACCAAATGGGGATTGGAACGTCAGCTTCTGATTATTTGTACAATTGTATTGTGTGCGCTATTAGATTCCACCTTTTGAAGAAGCATGTAAATATTTTTAATAGGAAGTATATCATAAATGGATCTTGGTTGTCTTGTATATATCCTTGTAGACTTGTAGTATCCTTGAACTTCTAGAACTGTGTCTTTCCAATTTGTTAACTCTTTTATTTCAAGTTGCCGGCCATGAGAAAGGATTTTAAAAATAAAAGATTTTGTCTTTTTTTATTATATATATCTGTGCTGTGCCCATTTATAAAATAAATAAAACAACTGAACTGCCTTTTAGATGCTGTTGTGTTTTTTTTTCCGTACGAATTCAGCGGGAATTAGCAAAACATTTCTCAAAAGAAAGCCCAGTGGTTCTTAATATCAGAGAATGTATATAGTTTATCACCTGAAATTCTTACTCTTCACAGACATCCACGAAACAGAGGAAAAAAAAATCCAAAGAATGAATGGTAGAAAATGTTAGAATCCCAAAGCTCCCCTCCCAGCAAAAGCATCGACTCTCCCACCCTCAACCAGGAGAAAATCTGCAGTTGCTGGAAATCCAAGCAGCACACTCAAAATGCTGCAGGCCAGGCAGCATTTATGGAAAAGAGTACAGAAGACATTTCAGGCTGAGACCCTTCATCCCACCACCCCCCAACTTGCAAAAGCATCAGACCCCACTGTCCACCATATAAGCAATAGTAACGACCCCAGAGACCATGATCTAGAGTTTATCAAAAGAAAACTACTGCCCATCCTAACACTTTAACATCTCAAACAGGTTTTTTCTCTCACTAACGAGGGAGAGAGAGATACTGTATATCACTCCTGCCACAGCGCGAGGGGAGACCCACAGCTCGCCTTTTCGATGTCACAATGTGCAACGCTACTTATTTTAACAGCAGTGTTCACCGCTATCTCGATCTCCTGCGAGGCCCCAGTCAGTGACACCAGCGAGGAGTCGGGTCGTCTGCAGGGCCGAACCCTGAAGGCAGAGACTTCTGTGGCTCCTGCTGGAGATATTGAAAACACCAGGCTGTTCAGCGAGCTCTGAGGGCAAGAACTGTGGTGAACTACATATACCTGTCTGGACATGCCCCCTGCTGACTGCTCCTGTGGCTCCTCCCACAGACCCCTGTGGACACGCCCCCTGCTGACTGCTCCTGTGGCTCCTCCTACAGACCCCTGTGGACACACCCCCTGCTGACTGCTCCTGTGGCTCCTCCCACAGACCCCTGTGGACACACCCCCTGCTGTCTGTTCCTGTGGCTCCTCCCACAGACCCTTGTGGACGCGCCCCCTGCTGACTGCTCCTGTGGCTCCTCCCACAGACCCCTGTGGACACGCCCCCTGCTGACTGCTCCTGTGGCTCCTCCCACAGACCCCTGTGGACACGCCCCCCTGCTGACTGCTCCTGTGGCTCCTCCCACAGACCCCTGTGGACACGCCCCCTGCTGACTGCTCCTGTGGCTCCTCCCACAGACCCCTGTGGACACGCCCCCTGCTGACTGCTCCTGTGGCTCCTCCCACAGACCGCTGTGGACACGCCCCTGCTGACTGCTCCTGTGGCTCCTCCCACAGACCCCTGTGGACACGCCCCCTGCTGACTGCTCCTGTGGCTCCTCCCACAGACCCCTGTGGACACGCCCCCTGCTGACTGCTCCTGTGGCTCCTCCCACAGACCCCGGTATAAAGGCGATTGAGACCTGAGCCCGGCCTCTCAGTCTCCAGGATGTAGTATGGTGGTCAACCACTGCTTGTTCCTTCTTCCAGTCAATAAAAGCCAATATCTCGCCTTTACGTCTCAGAATGAGTTACGTCTCAGAGTCAAGAGGGAAGAACTGTGCCGTTTTAATGCAGCTGTAGATGACGGACTCCGACAAGGCCCCAGCCACCTTGGGAAGGAAAGAAAAGACTTTGAAGAGAAGAAAGTAAGCTGTTTCAGAGTCACCCTCTGGTGCCATATTTATCTCCTCCCCCTTGGTTCCTTAAGGTGTATGAGAACCTGGCTTTTCAAGTTGAAATAGAAAGGAATAAATTAAACAAGGCAATGGAAAACTCAAACAAATCAAAGCCTTCACAATATTATAATTGGAGCTTTGGGTCCAGTTGGGAAAAGTTCACTAAACCATGAAGGTGAGTGCAGAAGCAAATTAGAACACAGAATGCAGAATATTACAGCATGGTCAGGCAGAGGAGATTAGGCTATTCAGCCCATCGAGTCTGCTCAGCCTACCCCTTTTAACTGACTCTAAAATCAATCTAAGCCTCCCCTCTTTCATAGTCCTCGAGAAGGAGTTAGGGGATAAAAATTACCAGAAGTTAGAGAAATCAGTGTTCACACTGGCAGGTTGGAGGGTGCCCAGACTGCATTCATTTGGTTTTCACACAGATTACACGAAGACACGATGGATTTGGCAGATTAAATGGAGATAAATCTTCTGTATGTGAAGTAAGTTTGTGATCTGGTATTAACAGGATTAGCTTAAGTTCTACTCATGACGGTTTCCCTCCAGTCTCGAGAGTTATTTTATTTTGAACTTTGAAGTTGAGTGTTGCTCTTACGCTGTGAAATTTTGGGGGTTTGGTCGCATTGACGCAAAGCATCTATATTAGATTTCAGAGGGGTGAGTTTATTGCAGCAATTCAACTTAGCTTTAACCAGCATTGGCCGTTTCCTTAGCAACACAAGCTGGTTTCCTTAACACTGAAGGTTTATGAAAGGGAAATTTCCCTTGGTCACAAGGCACGATAAATTCTTGGCTGCGTATTGCACCACTTTTGAACTTCATATCAATTAACAGTTTACACATTTAGCACATTTTTAATACATTTATTCCGAGGTTTTGAATATTGCTAGCAAGCCTGTTATTTACAGTCTTGCTCCCCTGAGTGGCTTTCTCAGACATTTCAGAGCGCGCTTGCTTGTCATTGGAGATAGAGAGTCACATCACAGAAACAGGCCCTTCGGCCCACACCCTCTGTGCCAACCATCGAGTGCCACCTTATATTAGTCACATTTTACTGCCCTCCCCCAAATTCCCACCAACTCTCTAATTTCCCCTACGCAAGGGAAGTTTACTGTAGCTAATTAACCTTCTGCTCTGCACACATATAAATAAGCCACAGGTGGGTAACCATGACAGATTTCCTCCCCCTGTGGTTATTAGTACATCTGAGTCAACAGGCCAACTGGTTTTCATTGCCAGTGTTTTCTACTTTCTGCCCTTCATGCCTCTGGCATTTAGGGCAGCAATGAAGATTGAGGCATCTCTTGAGGCATCCAGGGCTTCCTTCATCGTGTTAGTAGCTCCCTCTCGGTTTTCACTGCCGTCAGTCATGCAGTTCCCAAATGGAGACTCAGGAATACCGTCACACTCAGATGTAGAATTCTTCATTGCTGTTTCTCAAACAGTTTTGTTTGACCAGTCAGGGCTGTCAGCTGTAAGCTGACCCCCCAAATCTAGAGGACCGGTGGACCACTGTTAGTCTGGCCTCTACCCTTTGATCTGTTTGGCGTGGGTGACCCTACCAAGAGCCAAAGCATAAAGCCCCAACTCCAGCCAGCATAGCTCTCCAGGTCGTAGATTCACATAAACCGCCGAACCCTACGACAAGGTTGTGGTCCTCTTGGAGGATGAGTGATAATGTTCCAACTAGATTTGGTTACTTGAATTCACCAGTTACGTGATGGGATTTGAATTCACGACTCTAGGTTCGTAGTCAAAGCCTCTGTATGCGGATCCAGAAACTTATGAGATCAAGAATGAATTTTTGAAGCTTTTGCTTCCATCTTGGAGAATATTGTTGTGACATGTTTTCTTTATCAGCCTGAACCAAATGGAGTTATACACACAACGTGCTGGGGGAGCTCAGCAGGCCAGGCAGCAACTACGGAAAAGAGTAAGCAGTCAACATTTCAGGCTGGGATCCTTGATCAGGTCTGGAATGGAAGGGGGGAGAAGCCAGAATAAGAAGGTGGAAGGAGGAAGGGGATGAAGAAGTAAAAGGTGGCAGGTGATAGGTGATACTGGGGGGGGGAGGGGTGAAGTAAAGAGCTGGGAGGCTGATTGGTGGAAGAGATAAAGGGCTGGAGAAGGGGGAATCTGACAGGAGAGGGTAGAAGACCATGTAAGAAAGGGAAGGGGGAAGGGCATCAGAGGGAAGTGATAGGCAGGTAAGAAGAGAAGATGTGAGAGTAAAAACAGGAATAGGGAAAGATGAAGGGGCAGTGGGGCATCAAATACCGGAAGTTAGAGAAATCAATGTTCGTGCCATCAGGTTGGAGGCTACCCAGACGGAAAATGAGGTGTCGCTCCTCCAACCTGAGTGTGGCCTCATCGTGGCAGCAGGGGAGGAGACCATGGATAGCCATGTTAGAATGGGAATGGGAAACAGAAGTGAAATGGGTGTCCATTTTGAAATCGAAGTAGAGTTAGAAGTGTGTTATTAGGAAAACTTCTACTTCACACCCAACACCTGTTTGTATTTATCAAACTGGCCGTAATGACCTTCAATTCCATTCACAGATACAGACAGATAGATAGATAGATAGATACTTCATTGTTCCCAAAGGAAATTACGGTGTCGCAGTAGCTTTACAAGTGCACAGATATACAAATATTAGAAGAGAAGTAGAGAGAATAAAAAATAAGTTACCACAAACAGTCTAACCGGAGGGTCACCACTTCCCTGGCTACAGGTTGACTCATTATAGAGTCTAATGGCCGAGAGTAAGAATGACCTCATATCGAGCTCTTTGGTGCAACACAGTTGTCTTAGTCTATCACTAAAAGTGCTCCTCTGTTCAGCCATGCCAGGATTTTCCGTAGGGTCCTTTGTTCTACCACAGCCTCCAGTGTGTCCAGTTTGACCCCTGCAACAGAGCCAGCCTTTCTAATCAGTTTATTGAGCTTGTTTGCATCATCCGTTGTTGCATGATGCCGTTGTCCCAGCACACCACCATGTAGAAGATTCTTCTGGTGACAACAGGCTGGTAGAATGTGTGAAGGAGAGGCCTGCAGACTCCAAAGGACCTCAGTCTCCTCAGGAAGTAGAAGTAACTCTTGGCTTCTTGTACGCAGTCTCTGGGTTGGGTGCTCCACTCAACTCTGTCATCCAGGTGCATCCCAGGTAGTTGTAGGTCCTCATCACATCCATGTCCTCACCGTTAGAAGTAACGGGGAGCAGTTCAGGCTTAGTCTTCCTCAAGTCCATCACCATCTCCTCTGTCTTACTGATGAAGTTTTTCTGGAGTATTAAATTCCAAGCTCAAATAAAGGAAAGAAAAGGTTTGTTCTGACATTGCTTCAAATACTATATTGAGTTTTTCTCAGAGAAACCTTATAAGCTGAGGATTCATAAGACCTTAATACAGAATTAGGCCATTTGGCGCATTGAGTCTGCTCTACGTTTCCATTGTGCCTGAAATTCCTCCTCATCCCTGCTTGAAAGGGGCCTCCTTCCGCTCTGAGGCTGTACTCTCTGGTGATGGACTCCCCCACTATCGGAAACATCTTCTCATCCACTCTGTTGCGTTTTGTAGCTCCAAAACATGACGTTAACTTGATGAAAACGATAGGAGACTAAGAGCTGCAAGTCTCCAGTTTGTCCATTAAGCAAGGTATGTTCATATCACGTGGTGGTATCATGACATATGCAGTTCACGTATTTTTTTACATATAACCCTCAATAAATTATTTAAGCAAATAAAGATGCTTAATCAACAACATATTTACAAGATTACTCAAATATTAAATACACGACATACTCTATCTAGGTCTTTCAATTTTTAATAGGTTGCAATGAGACCCCCTTTCATTCGTCTAAACTACAGAGAGTGCAAGACCAGAACCATCATACGCTCCTCGTAAGTTAACCCTTTCACTCCTAGGAAATGTGAACCTCATCAGGACCCTCTCCAATGCTAGCACATCCTTTCTCAGGTAAGAGGCCAAAATCTGCTCATGAAACTCCAAGTGTGGTCTCACAAATGCCTCAAAAAAGCCTCGGCATTATATCTTTGCTTTTATGTTATAGTCCCGTGAATATCATATAACTGCTGACAAGGTGATGAGAGAGGCTGATGACGGTGTCTACATGGATTTTAGTAAGGCGTTTGACAAAGTCCCTCAAGGAAGGCTAATCCAGAAGTTTAAGATGCTTGGGGTCCACGGCAAATTGGCTGTTTGGATTCAGAACTGGCTTGCACATAGAAAACAGGTTGAAAGGACTTTTTCGAGCTGGAGGTCTGTAATTAGTGGAGTTCCACAGGGATCTGCACTAGGACCTCTGCTATTTGTGATGTATATAAATGATCTGGGTAAAATGTAGATGGGTGGATCAATAAACTTGCGGATGATACCAAGATTGGTGGAGTTGTGGATAGTGTAGAAAACTGGCAAAGAATACAGCGCGATATAGATCAGTTGCCGATATGGGCAGAGAAAAGGCAGATGTAGTTTAACCCAGATAAATGTGAGGTGTTGCACCTTGGTAGGGCAAATGCAAGGAGCCAGTACATTGTTAAGGGCAAGATAGTTAACAGTGTTACAGAGCAGGGAGATCTTGGGATCCAAGTTCATAGCTTCTTGAAAGGTTGACGGGGTGGTTAAGAAGGCTTATGAAATGCTTGCTCTTATTAGTCGAGGTTAGTTGAATTCAAAAGTCAAAAGGTTATGCTGCAACTGGCTGAGTTGTAATACAGTGAAATGTCCTTGAGGAGGTCCCTTTCAAGCTGAGTTGTCCACGCAGCTGAATTGTCCTTGAGCAAGGCACTTAACAACACATTGCTCTGCGAAGACACCGGTGCCAAGCTGCTTGGGTCCTAGTGCCCTTCCCTTGGACAACATCGGTGGCGTGGAGAGGGGAAGGCTTGCAGCTTGGGCAACTGCCGGTCTCCCACACAACCCTGCCCAGGCCTGCGCCCTGGAAACCTTCCAAGGCACAAATCCATGGTCTCACAAGACTAACGGATGCCTATTGTTATTATCATTATGCTGCAACTTTATAAAACTCTGGTTAGGCCACATCTGGAGTATTGCACACATTTCTGATTGCCCCACTATAGGAAGGATATTGAGGCTTTGGAGGGGGTGCAGAAGAGATTTACCAGGATGCTGCTTTGTTTACAGGGCTTGTTCTTTCAGGAGCGGCTGGATAAACTTGGGTTGTTTTCTCTGGTATGCCAGAGGCTGAGGGGAGATTTGATAGAGGTTTACAAGATAATGAGAGACATTATAGATAGAGTAGACAGGGGGCATCTGTTTTTCAGGGCTGAAATATCTAATACCAGAGGTGTTGAAAGTGAGAGGGGAAGAGGTTCAAGGCGGATGTGAGTGGTAAGTTTTTTACTCAGAGAGTGGTGGATGCCTGGAATGCGCTGCCTGGTATGGAGGGAGAGGCAAATACATTAGAGGCTCTTAAGAGACGTTTGGATAGGCACATGGATGTGAGGGAGATGGAGGGATATGGAAGCTGTGTAGGTAGGAGAGATTAGTATTTGATCTGCTTTTTCGGCACAACATTGAGGGTGGAAGAGCTGAGCTGTGCGTTCTGTACAGTTTATTGTATTCACATTACACTTTGTTTTTAATTTTGAAGTCTTGATAAAATAGCATTGGTTAGCTGAACACCTGCCTCTGTCCCTGTTTAAAACATATCAAGTAGCATGGAAGATACAGCAGTCAATAACGAGGCTTCTGAACAGAACTGTGAAACTCTGGTTCAGCTCCTTCATGCTGTTAAACATGAATCAACATCTAGAGTCTGCAGGAGATTAATTAAGCCTCTAGATCAGGATGCATGTCCTTGACAGATGCAAAGGTCGAAAGTCTAATTTAATGTCAGGAAAGTGCACACAACGTACATCCTGAAATGCTTTTTCTTCGCAAACATCCATGAAAACAGAGGAGTGCCCCAAAGAATGAACGGCAGTTAAACACGAGAACCCTGAAGTACCCCCCCTTCCTCTGCTCCCACCTCCCCCACACACCGGCAAAAAAGATTAAGCATCAGCACCAGCACTGAGCTCAAGTGTGAGCAAAGACACGGACCCTGTAGTTACCCCAATGACTTTGCATTTCACCAGGCGTTCGACAAACCACAGGTTCTCTCTCTCCCTAATAAGGGAGAGGGAGGTGTCCCCCATTTTCACAGCGAGCGGGGAGACGCAACAACAAGCCGCTGGCTTACGTTGTTCAAGGTCCGTTACGTCGCTTTTTGTTTTAGCTCTGTGCCCGAAGATCGCAAAGATCTCGGGTCTTCGGGCCCACAGCGAAAGGTTTTCCAGCTCCCCTGATGACACTCCTGCCGTGACACCGACCCTTGATCTGCCCCTCTCCAGACCCCGGAGACCTTAGGCTTCCAAATACAAGTGGGAGTCTCAGGCCGAACCCTTGGCATGTTGGATAACAGTCAGTCCTGAATCCCCGAGAATGGGTCGCGTTCCCGCAAAGAACCAAAGTCTGCGTGTAACTCCAGGTCGGGGTCTTCAAAAGAACCCTGAAAGGGAAAAAATAGAGATATTAAGGATGGAAATAGAGCTGTTTCTGAAGATGCAAGAAAAGGAGTTGCCGTTTAGCTCCACCTAAGATGCAGAGTTCCATATTCTTGGCATCAAGTATATTACTGGTCCCCGAATGTACTTGATTATTTCCATGAGTTGCTTTTCTTTCTTTTCAACCGCGGCAGGTGAAAACATTGAGGAAAGGTTGAAAGCAGTGAGAATTCTGTCCTCAATGTTAAAGAACAGCAACGGTTAAGAAACCTGACCGTGTTCCAGCTCGTCAGCTGGAGGGAAAAGATTCCTCTGCGGGCCCCGTACGCAGAGCCTGCCCGTCTCTCTGAGGAGAAGGTCCGCCGCTGGAGGATGTCCCTCCCAACGTGCCCCAGGACATCTAACCTGTAGTACCGGATTATCTCCTGTGAGCAGATTGCTTCAGCACACGCCGCCTCTGCGGGTCCACTCAGTCCCACGCCTGTACAGTCCTTTATGAATAAAACTCGCTCCTTGCCGTTGGCACTGGAGCAGACACCCCATGTTGATCACAATTGGATGCTGCTAAATGCTCAGCCCCGTTGCAGTGAAGGGATTAGAACCAGAACCAGGTTTAGTATCACTGATGGATTGTCGTTTTTGCAGCAGCACTGCAAGGCAGTAAATAAAAATCACAGTACTAATAGAATGTATCAAAATAAATAAATAGGACAAAAAGGGAGTAAATTTCAATTCAATTCAAGTCTGTCATTCAACCAAACAAAACAGCATTCCCCCAGAGTCAAAGTGCAACACAATACCAACAGTCACACACTTCAGGCTTCAGATTATTTCGTATATAGCTAAGCTGAAGAAGCAGACAAGAATGGAATGAGATAAAATCTCTAAACAAATTAAAGAATTAGGTAACATCAATGCAACATCTCCAAATGTTGTTTTGTTTAAAAGAAGAGTGGAATTACAATCACAATTATTAACTTATCCTATTGAAGGATATTTGCTTAAATTGAAAAGTCGGTTTTATATTTTTCGGGATAAAAATAATTAGCTCTTATCTTCCCAATTAAGGGCAGCTAGAGCTAAAAGACAAATTTTAAAGATTCGTAAAAATAATAAGAGATATAGCAAGTAACCATGAAGACATTAATAATATTTTTCAGGATTTTTATTCTGATCTTTATAGATCTCAGTTTCCTGCAGATTTCTCCAAAATGAAGGCTTTTTTACATAAGATTAAATTTCCTTAAATTTCTGTTGAAGATCAACAGACGCTTGATGCACCAATTACTGAGCATGAAATTCAGAAAGCTATGTTGTTAATGCAATCGGGTAAAGCTCCTGGACTTGATGGTTATTCGGTAGGATTTGACAAAAAATTTGAAAGATTACTTTCTCCATACCTTTTTGGAAATATTTCATGAATCCAATAGTCACACACAGCATCACACATAATATACACAGTGTTAGAGTGATTTTTGGGTTTAGGCCACATACATTTAGGAATTCAAGTCAAGTCAAGTCACTTTTTATTGTCATTTCAACCATCACTGTTGGTACAGTACACAGAAAAAATGAGACATCATTCTTCAGGATCATGGTGCTACATGAAACAATACAAAAACTATACTGAACTATGTAAAACAGCACAAAAACTACACTAGACTACAGATTTACCCAGGAGTGCACAAAACAGTGCAGGCATTACAATAAATAATAAACAAGACAATAGGCACGGTAGAGGGCAGTGAGTTGGTGTCAGTCCAGACTGGGTATTGAGGAGTCTGATGGCTTGGGGGAAGAAACTGTTACATAGTCTGGTCGTGAGAGCCCGAATGCTTCGGAGCCTTTTCCCAGACAGCAGGAGGGAGGAGAGATTGTATGAGGGGTGCGTGGGGTCCTTCATAATGCTGTTTGCTTTGCAAACGCAGCGTGTAGTGTAAACGTCTGTAATGGCAGGAAGAGAGACCCCGATGATCTTCTCAGCTGACCTCACTATCCGCTGCAGGGTCTTGCGATCCGAGATGGTGCAGTTTCCGAACCAGCCAGTGATGCAGCTGCTCAGGATGCTCTCAATACAACCCCCGTAGAATGTGATGAGGATGGGGGGGTGGGAGATGGACTTTCCTCAGCCTTCGCAGAAAGTAGAGATGCTGCTGGGCTTTCTTTGCTATGGAGCTGGTGTTGAGGGACCTGGTGAGATTCTCCGTCAGGTGAGCACCAAGAAATCTGGTGCTCTTAACGATCTCAACCGAGGAGCTGTCGATGTTCAGCGGAGAGTGGTCGCTCCGTGCCCTCCCAAAGTCTTTGACTTTGGCTACCAGTCTTCACATCTGAAAATGTATTGTGGATTTAATTTGGAGGGCAGCTCTGAACAGTGGGTTCCTAAAGACCTGACAATGCTGATTAAAGTTCACTTGGATGTCTGTGGTGTGGATGTGAACCTGGAGGTGTGAATGTTGTATGCAGTTTCAAAGAAAGCATTGTGGATACATTGTAAATATGGATTTGTCCTTTGATGTTTGGCTCATAAAATATCGAGCTGCACGTTGGGCCAGCAGATCTTTCCACCAAATGGTTTCAAAGGTACATTTAATGTCAGAGAAATGTATACAATACACATCCTGAAACGCTTTTTCTTCACAACCATCCACAAAAACAGAGGAGTGCCCCAAAGAATGAATGACAGTTAAATGTTAGAACCCCACAGCCCCCCCGCTCCCCCCTCCCATGCATAAGCAGCAACAAACCAACAATCCCCACCCCCCCCCACCAGCAAAAAACATCATCGGCACCCAGCATCAGGTACTCAAACATGCAGCAAAGCAACAGTCAAGACACAGACTTGCAGGACCCCAAAGACTACCCATTCACCCGGTGCTCAGCATACCACAGGCTCTCCCTCCCCCTAACAAGGGAGAAAGAGGTGTCTCCATTTCACAGCGAGAGGGGAGACATAACAAACAACTCGCTGATTTACCATGTTAAAAGTCCGTTGCGTCACTTTTTCTGAGCTCTCTGCCCAAAGAACTCGGGTCCCTGGGCACCGCGACGCACACCGATGTCCTTCTGAGATACCAGCCTTCTGTCCGCCCATCTCCAGAGTCATGGGACCCAGGAATTCCAGAGGTGAGCTCATCTCTTAGGCCGCGCCCTTGGCATATCGAATGACGGCCAGTCGTGAAACCCCGAGAGCAGGTCCCATTCCCGCAAAGAACCAAAGTCAGCGTGTAGCTCCAGGTCAGGGTCTTCAAAAGAACCCTGAAAAGGAAAAATAGAGATATTAAAGATGGAAATAGAGCTGTTTCTGAAGATGCAGGCAAAAGAGTCTCCATTAGGTGCCATTGTCTCCTCACAAGCATCTCCATATGATGTCTGTTGTACCTTGTTTGTACCTACCAGTAATTTTCTCTGTGACTTCATTCACACAACAACACAAAATAGTGGGGTAGTGTTCGCGGGTTTGTGTTAGATCTAGTTTGGACCCTCTAGGGAGTAGGTTTTGTTTATTGGCCTAGGGTTTTAGGCTTCATTCAGATCAAACAAAATCTGATGACGGGGGGAAGAAACTGTTCCCAAAGCATTGAGTGTGCACCTTCAGGCTCCGGTACCTCCTCTCCAATGGTAGCAATGAGAAGAAGGCATGTCCAAAAAGGTGAGACTCCCTCCACATGGAAACTGCTGGACTGGTAGCAATGCAGATGAATGATTAATCTGTCAATAATTCTCCTTCAGTTCTATTTCATTAATAATCAAATGTCATGGACCCTCTAATGTCTGACATAATACGTTTGGTCATTTAAGGACAGTAATTCAATTGCAGCTTGGTCACATATTTAACCTGACTAATAGCAACAACATTCAATGCATCAATTTGGCTGCTAATAAAAAGATTTTACCGCAGGGTTCCTAACCTTCTTTATGCCATGGGCCCCTACTATCAACCAAGGGGGTCTGTGGACCCCAGGTTGGGAACCCTTTTTTACTGTAACAGATGAGAATACTTTGGCATATTTTCTTTCTTTAAAACTGGCCATAAAAAAGCTTTAAACATCAATTTGAATTGACAGGGAACATCTTGAAACAGTGAGTTTAGCAATTTCAGATAATGATTCTGCTGTTGCCTGTCGTAACACCGAGAACATTCTGTGCTTTCTATATAGTAAATTCTGAAATCTGTCAATCTTTACCTCGTCTGGGAAACTAGGGGATTAATAGAGTATTACAGCACAGAATCAGGCCCTTTGGTCCATCTAGTCCATGCTGTACTATTATTCTCCCTAATCCCATCGACCTACACCTGTACTGTAGCCCCCCACAACCCTTCCATTCATGTATCGTACTTACACAAACTTCTCTTAAACGTTGAAATTGAACTGACGATACCACCACTGTTGGTAGAATCTCAGGTGGTGATGAGAGGGTGTACAGGAGTGAGATATTCCAGCTAGTGGAGTGGTGCCGCAGCACCAACCTGGCACTCAACACCAGTAAGACGAAAGAGCTGATTGTGGACTTCAGGAAGGGTAAGATGAAGGAACACGTACCAATCCTCATAGAGGGGTCAGGAGTGGAGAGAGTGAGCAGCTTCAAGGTCCTGGGTGTCAGGATCTGTGAGGATCCACCCTGGTCCCAACATATTGATGAAGTCATAAAGAAGGCAAGACAGCGGCTATATTTTATCAGGAGTTTGAAGCGATTTGGCATGTCAACAAATACACTCAATAACCTCTATAGTTGTACCATGGAGAGCATTCTGACAGGCTGCCACTGTCTGGTGTGGAGGGGCTACTGCACAGGACCGAAAGAAGCTGCAGAAGGTTGTAAATCTCGTCAGCTCCAACCTGGGTAGTAGGCTACAAAGTACCCAGGACATCTTTAGGGAGCGGTGTCTCAGAAAGGCAGCGTCCGTTATTAAAGACCTCCAGCACCCAGGGCATGCCCTTTTCTCACTGTTACCATCAGGTAGGAGGTACAGAAGCCTGAAGGCACACACTCAGTGATTCAGGAACAGCTTCTTCCCCTCTGCCATCCGATTCCTAAATGGACTTTGAAGCTTTGGACACTACTTCACTTTTTTAATTATACAGTATTTCTGTTTTTGCACATTTTTTAATTATCTGTTCAATATATGTAATTGATTTACTTGTTTATTTATTATTGTTATTTTTTTCTCTCTCTCTGCTAGATTTTGTATCGCATTGAACCACAGCTGCTCAGTTAACGAATTTCATGTCACATGCCGGTGATAATAAACCTGATTCTGAACTTGCGTGCACCACTTCCGCTGACAGATCATTCCACACTCTCACTCTGAGTGAAGGAGCTAGAACCTAGAACATCGAAATCCACAGCACATTACAGGCCCTTCGGCCCACAATGTTGTGCCGACCATGTAACCTACTCTAGAAACTCCGTACTGCATAGCCCGATATTTTTTATATAAGCACCATGTACCTATCTAAGAGTGTCTTAAAAGACCCTATTGTATCCACCTCTATCACCATCACTGGTAGAGCATTCCACGCACCCACCATTCTCTGTGTGAAAAACTTGGCCCTGACATCCCCTCTGTACCTACATCCAAGCACCTTAAAACTACGCCCCCTCGTGTTAGCCATTTCAGCCCAGGGAAAAAGCCTCTGACTATCCACATGATAGATTCCTCTCATCATCTTATACTCCTCTATCAGGTCACCTCTCATCCTCCGCCACTCCAAGGAGAAAAGGGCAAGTTCACTCAACTTATTCTCAGAAGACGTGCTCTCCAATCCAGGCAACAACCTTGTGAATCTCCTCTGAATCCATCATATTGAACTCCCTCCTCGTGTTCCCCTTAAACATTTCACCTTTCACAGTTAACCTATGACCTCAGTGGAAGAAAAACTGCTTGCATACACACTATCTATATCACTGATAATTATATATACTTTGATCAAATCTCCCCTCATTCTCCTACGTTCCACGGAATAAAGTCCAAACCTATGCAAGCTTTCCTGAGAGTTCAAGTCCTCAAGTCCCAGTTACATCCTTGTAAATCTTCCTCCCTTTACACCCCCAAGGAATGTGAGTCAATCTGGCGCTGGACTCCATGAACCACCTCACTGATGCTTGCCCAGAAGAATCGGCTGCCCGATGCTCACCCTTGCCTGGAATTATTACTTAACATGAGCACCTAAGTTACAGGGAAAGGTTGAACAAGTTAGGTCTTTATTCTTTGGAGCGTAGAAGGTTGAGGGGGGGGGACTTGATAGAGGTATTTAAAATTATGAGGGGGATAGATAGAGTTGACGTGGATAGGCTTTTTCCATTGAGAGTAGGGAAGGTTCAAAGAAGAGGACATGAGTTGAGAGTTAGGGGGCAAAAGTTTAGGGGTAACATGAGGGGGAACTTCTTTACTCAGAGAGTGGTAGCTGTGTGGAATGAGCTTCCAGTAGAAGTGGTAGAGGCAGGTTCGGTATTGTCATGTAAAGTAAAATTGGATAGGTATATGGACAGGAAAGGAATGGAGGGTTATGGGCTGAGTGCAGGTCGGTGGGACTAGGTAAGAGTAAGTGTTTGGCATGGACTAGAAGGGCTGAGATGGCCTGTTTTCGTGCTGTAGTTGTTATATATAGTTATATAAGACCATAAGTCATAGGAGCAGAATTAGGCCATTCAGCCCATCAACTCTTCTCCGCTATTTCATTGTAGCTGATATATTATCCCTCCCAACTCAATTCCCTTGCCATGTCCCCCTAACCTTTGATGTCCTGATTTATCAAGAGCCTATCAATCTCCACTTTAAATATATCCAATAACCAGGCCTGCACAGCTAGCTGTGGCAAAGAATTCCACAGATTCAACACTCTCTTGCTCTTTCTTCCTCTCCGTTCTAAATGGATGTCCCTCAATCCTGAGGCTTTGCACTCTGGTCCTAGACACTGCCCCACCCACTGCAGGAAACGCTTTCACCACATCGGCTTTATCTAGATGGTACAGTAACATGTCCCACCAGGAAATCTCCCTGCAAGTCACTCACCATCCTGACTTGGAAACGCATCGCTGTTCCTTCATCGTCGCTGGGTCAAAATCATGGAATTCCCTCCCTAACAGCACCGTGGGCACCTATACCTCAGGGACCGCAATGGTTCAAGAAGGCAGCTCAGCACCGCCTTCTCGAGGGCAACTAGGGACGGGCAATAAATGGTGGCTTAGCTGGCGACACCCTCAATGAATAAAGTGAATAAAAAGATGTCCTGGCTTCCCCATTAAAGCCATTTCCGGTCATATTTTCATCCCATCTTTGAGACTTGCTAACATTAACTTCCCACAGCTTTGATGAAAGTTCGTACAGTCACGTGGCATAAAAGCGGGCCTCCAAGCCCATACTGGCCACGAAGCACACATAAGCCGAGTGGTTAACAAGACGCTTGAGTCCAATTCCGTCGCTGTCTGTTAAAGAGTTTGAACTTCCTCCAGGTGTTGTCCGGGTGCTCCCGCTGCTCCAAAGGCATGTGGGTTAGGGTCAATATGTTGGCAGTGGGAAGCGTGGCAGCATTTGCAAGCTGCATCCCCGCACGTCCTCCGACTGTGCTGGCCCTTGACACAAGCTGTACACTTCATTGTACATTTTCAAAGTTGCAGGTGAGAACTGAAGCTAATTTTCACCAACACACACACCTTTGGGATGTGGAAGGAAACCAAAGCACCATCGGGAGAACATGCAAACTCCACGTAGGCAGCACCCAAGGCAACGACTGAACCTGAGTCACTAGGCTCAAGGCAACAGCTCCATTAGCAATGCCATGGTGCTATCACTGCTTCAGGTTGCTGGGGTGAAACACTATGGTGACCCTGGTGTCAACAGTCGCCGTTACCTTCCCCATTAGCCCAGATTTTCCTCCTCTGGATCTGTGGGACTGAACTTACTGAAGCGGGTCGTTCTGGAACAAAACCAAAGAGTAATCGCCAGCCCTGGCAGCAACTATCTGTGGCAAAGGATATCGAGTCAACAATTCACATCAATTACCTTGGAGAAGTTGCACATGTTTTAAGGTGCCGAAAAGGCGGAGAGGCGTAGAGGACAAAATGAATATCTGCGATAAATCGAAATAAGCTGCAGAGAGTTGTAAACTCAGTCAGCTCCATCATGGGCACTGGCCACCATAGTATCCAGGACATCTTCGAAGAGGATGCTTCAAAAAGATGATGTCCATCATTAAGGACCCCTATCACCAGGTCATGCCTTGTTCTCATTGCTACCATAAAGAAGGAGGTACAGAAGCCTGAAGGCACACACTCAGCGATTCAGGAACAGCTTCTTCCCCTCTGCCATCAGGGAGGAGGTACAGGAGCTTGAAGGCACACACTCAGTGATTCAGGAACAGCTTCTTCCCCTCTGCCATCAGGGAGGAGGTACAGGAGCCTGAAGGCACACACTCAGCGATTCAGGAACAGCTTCTTCCCCTCTGCCATCAGGGAGGAGGTACAGGAGCCTGAAGGCACACAGTCAGCGATTCAGGAACAGCTTCTTCCCCTCTGCCATCAGGGAGGAGGTACAGGAGCCTGAAGGCACACACTCAGTGATTCAGGAACAGCTTCTTCCCCTCTGCCGTCAGGGAGGAGGTACAGGAGCCTGAAGGCACACAGTCAGCGATTCAGGAACAGCTTCTTCCCCTCTGCCATCCGATTTCTGAATGGACATTGAACCCATGAACACCAAGTCTCTACTTTTTTACTTCGATTTTTGCACTACTTTTTTAATGTAACTATTATATATATACCTACTATAATTCACAATTTTTAACCATATAACCATATAACAATTAACACAGAAACAGGCCATCTCGGCCCTTCTAGTCTGTGCCGAATGCTTGCTCTCACTTATTCGCTTATTCTCTATTATTATTATTATTATTGCATTCTACTGCCACTGCAAAGACAGCAAATTTCACAATTTATGCCGGTGATACTAACCTGATTCTGATAGGATGGAGACCAGGACAAATTAACCGTTCAACTGCCAGTGCGGCTGGCTGAGCAATGGAAGGGACAGTTCTTCAATCACAGCTTAGCTGCCTGAGGAGACGTGAATTGAAAGAAACGGATGAAGACAGAGTCAAGTGATATTTCGGGGAAAAAAAAAGCACAAAAATAAAAATAAGAGCAGAAAATAACTGGTAGATCATTCTGCCACTGTGGAGATAGAAAGACTGAGGTCACTTCATCTGCATCTCAGGAGAACATCCACTCAGTAGCTGCTTTATTAGGTACCTGATAAGGTGGCCACTGAGTGTGCGCCTGTGGCCTTCTGTTGCTGTAGTCCATCCACTTGACGGTTTGATGTGTTGTGTATTCATAGATGATTGTTCGCACCCCACTGTTGCTTATTAGAGTTCCTGTCAGCTGGGACCAGTCTGGCCGTTCTCCTCTGACCTCTCTCATTAACAAGGCGTTTTCACCCATAGAACTGCCGCCCACTGGATGTTCTTTTTTTCTTGATTCTCGCATCATTCTCTGCCAGCGCTAGAGACTGTTTAGGATGAAAGTCACAAGACAGCAACAGCTTCTGAGATACTGACACCAGCCTGTCCTGCGCCAGCGGCCAAAGTCGCTTAGATGACATTTCTTCCCCCATTCTGACATTTGGTCTGATCAGCAACTGAACCTCTTGACCATGTCAGCATGCTTCCACGTGATTGGCTGATTAGATATTTGCATTAACGAATAGGTGTTCAGGTGTACCTAACAAAGTGGTCACTGAGTGCACAGTCAGCACTGAGCGCACTTAACCAAACTGGAAGAAGTCCATGCGATTCTCTGTTGCACCTGGAAGGAATGCGCATGAGATATAAAAATTTAAGTGCTTGTTGGGAAGGGAGGTACAAAAAGGTGGACGTTGTATCTTCTGACTGATCCCACGAGAAGCGGTGTCACAACCACAGACTCTGCTGCAGGGCTTACGTGCCCACGCAGGCGGGTAACGCAGCAGGTTCGTTCGGCAATCGAACTCGTGGGCATGCAAGTTCTAGTCAAATACAGTTTCACAATGTGGTGTTTAGCTCCTTTCTTTTCATCCTAGTCTTGTTAAGACTTGACCGAAACATAGGGACGTTTACACTCCCTGTTTACTCTGGCCCTGATCCGAGAAAAAAGGACTGTCGTTTCGGCTGATGGTGGAAGCAAAGCAGTATTTGTTTAGTATTTAGTTAGTGCTTCTAGCTGTGGCATTGGTGCCTAACCACCAGTTTGAGAGTTTAAATAAATGGCCCTGTTGGCCTAGTGCTTGTTGTTTTTCTTACCCTTCAAATTCTACCAAACTCACATTAAAATCTGTGGACTGTCGACCCTCTTCAGTGACTCTCTCTCTTTCCGCACTTGGGCCATATCTGGATATCCAGATAGCAAGTCTTGACCAGGTAAATGGACCCATCAGAGAGGGAACAGCTGAACTTGGCCAGGTAGGGGAGAAGTTGCAGGCAATCAAACCTGGGTTGGGCAGAAGTGACTGAAGCAATGCGGCAGATAATCTCGGTAGCACAGGCCCGTTCTCAGTTGGAGGAATGGATGCCATGCCTCGCAGTGACAGCTCAGCAAGCTCTCCGCAGACAATCGTACCATCGTGGCGGCCATCTTTCCCCTCGCAGCCGCAGTCCATGAAATCACAACCAACGGCCATTAGTGTACTCGCAAGCACGATCCAGCAGGCTTTCGAGCCACCGGTCCCCCTCCCACCACCTTGCGGATCCTCCTTCTCTGCTGCCTCAGCAACCTCAGCCACGACTCCCGCATCTGGACCAGAACCGACTTCCACATCCGCACCAGAGTCGAGTATTCCTCCACCGGGCCGATACTCTAGTGATCCTAACGGTGGTGGGGATTTCGTTGCCCAGTGTGAGCTGACTTTCAAGCTCAGCCTGGTCAGCGTGGTGATGATGCCTGTAACCTGGCATGTCAAATCTCCCTGATGGATCTCCACTCAGCCTGTTCAACACTCTCAGAGCGAGGCCCCACCGTAGGCCAGTCATTTTGACATTTTGCGGTTGAGTCAAGCAGCGTTTTTTTTTTACCTTCCTGTATGGGGCTGGCCAACCCCTGGACCTGTGCCAAGGTAGAGGGACAGTGAGGATCAATGGAGTTAAATTCTGCACGTTTGCAGTGGAGACGGGATGGAATGAGAAATCCTCTATCTCTGCCTTCCAATGGGGACTGAACACAATGGTCCAGAAGAAGGCAGTTTTCTGTGATGAGCAGGACCGTCTGGATGACCCGATTGATCTGGCTATTCAAGTTGACAGCCGTGTGACTGAGAGGCGCAGGAAACGAATGCCTTGAGCTTCCTACTCTTTGTATCACTGACCGCCTTTCAACCTCTCCCTCAGGAGGAACGAGATTGGCGTGGGAGAACATGTTCCTGCCTCATTCGCGGCGATCCAGGACATTTCTGGGCGTTATGTCCCAAGCGTCCGGAAAAAGAGGATATCCTTTAGCCAGTGGGGGGGAGTGCTGACGTGATGGTCTCCCTGCAATTGGCTTCCAATGATCGTGTGATGCTCCCAGCTTCCTTGTCATGGGGGTCTCGGACCCAGGAACTCTTGTGCAGCATGGCCATCTCTCCAGCTCAAAGATGGGGAGTTCTGACTCAGAAGCCAAGAGAAAAGATCGACACCAAGTCCCAGGATGGTTGACCTCTGGCCACCGGCCAGGTCCACTTTTCCACCGAACTCCTCCAACGTGTGTTGGGCAAGTACCGGCAGGGGACAACTCTCCTCGTTTCTGGTTGATTTGCCTGAACTGCCATTGGTGCTTGGTCTCCCCCCAGTTACCCTGACTTAACCTACTGGATAATTGGTCCCTTAAAACACTCCAAGAGTGGGGACTGGACTGGCAGGCCTGTCTGGGTCCAGCTCAAACTCCAGTCTGTGAATCCCCTTCTGATGGGGACCTGTCTGGCATTCTGGCTGAACATGATGATCTTCTTGAGGTCTTCAGTGAAAAGAAGACCACTTCCCTGCCTCCACACCGGTTATACGGCTGCACCATACCTGGCACCAGTCACCGCCGGGGCTGGCTCCTTCCTTTCTCTCATCCTGAAGCAGTGGCCATTGAAGAATACTATTTGTCCAGGAGGCATCGGCCTTGGGCTTTATCGGTCTGTCAACCTCGTCAGGCAGGGTGGGCTTCTCATTTGTGAGCAAGAAGGAAGGCAAGCTTCACCCCTGCATCGATGATCAGTTCCTCAACATCGTACCAGTGAAGAATCAGTACCGTCTTCTGCTTGCCTCTGTGTTTGAACATCTCCCAGGGGAGGGAGGGGGTTCATATTGACCTGTGCAGTGTTTATAATGTTGCTTGTATTGGAGCAGGGAGATAAAAACACATGGTGATGAGTGAAATCGGGAGATGGATGGGATGAAGTAAAGAGCTGCATCCATTTGCTATTTAGTTTTTGCTTCCAGATGCGATGCCGGCATTTAACTTGCAGTCTGAGAGTTTTTGTTAGTGGCTCTGCTGGCCTAGCGTTTATTGTTTGTCCTTTTCCTTTCAGTTCTGCAACAGTTCTCATTAAAGTCAGTGAACCGCTGACCCACTTCATTGTGTGCGCCTCTCTTCGCTCCTGGGCCGTATCCGAAGGTCCTGACAAGAGGAGGGGTACTGATGAAGATGGAAGAGTTTACCAGAGTCAGCCAAGCAGTGGCTCTCAGAAGGCTGAAGTGTCATGGGGCACGAGGGGAGAAGTTCACGTTTATTGTTGCCATAAATTCCGCTATAAACACCAGGAAGATCAGCTTTTTGCAGCAGAACTGTACATTAAATGGGGAAGGCAAACATAGACTTAACGTAAATTATACATAACTTACACATGTGTGAAATTTTATCTATTACATACACATCAGAACATATCATGAAATGAGTTGTTTGCATTGGCAACTGAATACAACCCAAGGATGTGCTGGGGGCAGCCCACAAGTGCTAAAGTTCAAAGTACACCTGTTACCAAAGTATATGATGAGACCCTGAGATTCAATTTCTTGTGGGCCATACTCAATAAATCTCTAGAATGAAAGACCACACCAACTTGGATGGTTCAGCCAGAATGCAGAAGACAACAAACTGTGCAAATACAAAAAAGGAGAAAAATAATAATAAGAAATAAATAAGCAATAAATATTGACAACATAAGATGAAGAGTCCTTGAAAGTCAGTCAGCTGGCTGTGGGAACATTTCAATGATGGGGCAAGTGATGTTGAGTGAAGTTATCCCATTTGGTACAAGAGCCTGATGGTTGTGGGGTAATATCTGTACCTGAACCTGGTGGTGTGAGTCCTGAGGCTCCTGTACCTTCTTCCTGACGGACGCACATTGCCACACATTCAGTCACCAACATAACATGCCCACAGTGCTTGGCAGAACAACACAGAATACAACAAGCAGCAAAACAATAGATAATCAAAGTGACACTCATGCAAGATGAAAGGGAATGGTAAGTACAGCCCAAGGTAGTGTTAAAGCATTTCAGATTGGTTCAAGAACCAGCTGGGAGTTGGAAAGAAGCCGTTGAGGTCTTCAGCCTCCTGTACCTTCTGCCGGATGGCAACATCAAGAACAGAGCTTGAGCTGAATGGATGGGGGTCCCTTCCTGTGGCATCAACTCTTGTAGAGAAATGACCTTGACAATAACGTCTCCACATTGTGTTTGGATCCTGTTCGAAATCTCCTCTGTCTTTCAACAATGCCAAATGGCGGAGAGACCTGCTGCCCAAATGACTCTGAAAGACGGCATCTGTCATTAAGGACCCCCATCACCCAGGCCATGCCCTCTTCTCATTGCTACCATCAGGTAGGAGGTACAGAAGCCTGAAGGCTCACATTCAACGATTCAGGAACAGCTTCTTCCCCCCCCCATCCAATTCCTAAATGGGTATAGAATCCATGAACACTACTACTTTTTTGTTCTCTTTTTACATTACTTATGCAATTTAAAATTTTGATATATATATATATAAAATTATATGTAATTTCATAGTTTTTGTTATGTATTTCAATGGTTTGGGTGGTGGGGTGGAGATACGTCTCTACCAAAGGAGGAGTAAGGTGCTCCTTCCCTCTGCTAGCCTGCAGGTCACCCTTGGGTGAGGTATAGCACCTGCTTTGCCCCCCAAGCAGGGTCCGGTGAAGCCACAGGAGCAGGTGGCGAATGGTTGTACGAGCAGCCGGTGCATATCACATGTCCTGGTTATGCGCCCACTGACAGACAATCTCTGAAGAATATAAATAATGGCTGGGGTCACCCATCTTGTAAAGACACTGCCCAGAAGAAGGCAATGGAAAACCACTTCTGTAGAAAAATTTGCCAAGAGCAATCATAGTCATGGAAAGACCAGGATCACCCACGTCATACAGCACGGCACATAATGATGATGTCATATGACACGGCACATAATGATGATGATAATAATTGCAATGTACTGCTGCCACTTAACAACAAATTTCATAACAAAGGCCAATGATTTAAATCTAATTCTCATTCTGATTCCTTGTATCTCAAGACAGCTTTTCTACAGTTTAAGTGAAATCAGCAAACTGACAAGAACATAGAATAGTATAGCACAGTACAGGCCCTTCAGCCCACAAGTGTTGTGCTAACCCTGCCTCCCATATAACCCCCCCAAAAACTAAACATCAAGAAAGCTTCCCCATCATAAAAGGGAGGTGGAGGCTGCAGAGAGGGTGCAGAGGAGAGGACAGGTTGAGCGAGCTAGGGCTTTTTTTCTCTGGAGCAAGGGAGGATGAGAGTGACTTAAGAGATTTCTACAAGCTGATAAGGCCTAAGCTCAAGATGATTGGAGGAAATTATAGAAGGGATGGTCAGAGGTGTTTTTAATCACACAGAGAAGGTGAGCGTGTGCGACATGCTGCCAGGGGTGGTGTTAGTGGCAGATACGCTAGGGGCATTTCAGAAACTTAAGATTGACACACGAGTGATAGCAAAATGGAACTCTATATAGGAGGGAACTGTTCGACTGACCTTAGAGAAGGTTAAAAGTTTGGCACAACATTGTGGGCCGAATGGCCTCAGAAACAGAATCAGGTTTAATATCATCTGCACATGTTGTGAAATTTGTTGCTATGTGTCAGCAGTGCATTGCAATACATGATAAAACTGTGAATTACTGTAGATATATATATAATAGTTAAATAAGTACGTAGTGCAAAAACAGAAATAAAGTAGTGAGGTAGTGTTCAAAGGTTCAATGTCCATTCAGAAATCAGATGGGAGAGGGGAAGAATCTGTTTCTGAATCACTGAGTGTGTGCCTTCAGGCTCCCGTACCTCCTCCCTGATGGCAGAGGGGAAGAAGCTGTTCCTGAATCACTGAGTGTGTGCCTTCAGGCTCCCGTACCTCCTCCCTGATGGCAGAGGGGAAGAAGCTGTTCCTGAATCATTGAGTGTGTGTCTTCAGGCTCCCGTACCTCCTACCTGATGGCAGAGGGGAAGAATCTGTTCCTGAATCGCTGAGTGTGTGCCTTCAGGCTCCCGTACCTCCTCCCTGATGGCAGAGGGGAAGAAGCTGTTCCTGAATCGCTGAGTGTGTGTCTTCAGGCTCCCGTACCTCCTCCCTGATGGCAGAGGGGAAGAAACTGTTGCTGAATCGCTGAGTGTGTGTCTTCAGCCTCCCGTACCTCCTACCTGATGGCAGAGGGGAAGAATCTGTTCCTGAATCGCTGAGTGTGTGTCTTCAGGCTCCCGTACCTCCTACCTGATGGCAGAGGGGAAGAATCTGTTCCTGAATCGCTGAGTGTGTGCCTTCAGGCTCCCGTACCTCCTCCCTGATGGCAGAGGGGAAGAAGCTGTTCCTGAATCGCTGAGTGTGTGTCTTCAGGCTCCCGTACCTCCTCCCTGATGGCAGAGGGGAAGAAACTGTTCCTGAATCGCTGAGTGTGTGTCTTCAGCCTCCCGTACCTCCTACCTGATGGCAGAGGGGAAGAAGCTGTTCCTGAATCACTGAGTGTGTGCCTTCAGGCTCCCGTACCTCCTCCCTGATGGCAGAGGGGAAGAAGCTGTTACTGAATCGTTGAGTGTGTGCCTTCAGGCTCCCGTACCTCCTCCCTGATGGCAGAGGGGAAGAAGCTGTTCCTGAATCGCTGAGTGTGTGTCTTCAGGCTCCCGTACCTCCTACCTGATGACAGAGGGGAAGAAGCTGTTCCTGAATCACTGAGTGTGTGCCTTCAGGCTCCCTTACCTCCTCCCTGATGGCAGAGGGGAAGAAGCTGTTACTGAATCGTTGAGTGTGTGCCTTCAGGCTCCCGTACCTCCTCCCTGATGGCAGAGGGGAAGAAGCTGTTCCTGAATCGCTGTGTGTGCCTTCAGGCTCCCGTACCTCCTCCCTGATGGCAGAGGGGAAGAAACTGTTCCTGAATCGCTGAGTGTGTGTCTTCAGCCTCCCGTACCTCCTACCTGATGGCAGAGGGGAAGAATCTGTTCCTGAATCGCTGAGTGTGTGTCTTCAGGCTCCCGTACCTCCTACCTGATGGCAGATGGGAAGAAGCTGTTCCTGAATCACTGAGTGTGTGCCTTCAGGCTCCCGTACCTCCTCCCTGATGGCAGAGGGGAAGAAGCTGTTCCTGAATCACTGAGTGTGTGCCTTCAGGCTCCCGTACCTCCTCCCTGATGGCAGAGGGGAAGAAGCTGTTCCTGAATCATTGAGTGTGTGTCTTCAGGCTCCCGTACCTCCTACCTGATGGCAGAGGGGAAGAATCTGTTCCTGAATCGCTGAGTGTGTGCCTTCAGGCTCCCGTACCTCCTCCCTGATGGCAGAGGGGAAGAAGCTGTTCCTGAATCGCTGAGTGTGTGTCTTCAGGCTCCCGTACCTCCTCCCTGATGGCAGAGGGGAAGAAACTGTTCCTGAATCGCTGAGTGTGTGTCTTCAGCCTCCCGTACCTCCTACCTGATGGCAGAGGGGAAGAATCTGTTCCTGAATCGCTGAGTGTGTGTCTTCAGGCTCCCGTACCTCCTACCTGATGGCAGAGGGGAAGAAGCTGTTCCTGAATCACTGAGTGTGTGCCTTCAGGCTCCCGTACCTCCTCCCTGATGGCAGAGGGGAAGAAGCTGTTACTGAATCGTTGAGTGTGTGCCTTCAGGCTCCCGTACCTCCTCCCTGATGGCAGAGGGGAAGAAGCTGTTCCTGAATCGCTGAGTGTGTGTCTTCAGGCTCCCGTACCTCCTACCTGATGGCAGAGGGGAAGAAGCTGTTCCTGAATCACTGAGTGTGTGCCTTCAGGCTCCCTTACCTCCTCCCTGATGGCAGAGGGGAAGAAGCTGTTACTGAATCGTTGAGTGTGTGCCTTCAGGCTCCCGTACCTCCTCCCTGATGGCAGAGGGGAAGAAGCTGTTCCTGAATCGCTGTGTGTGCCTTCAGGCTCCCGTACCTCCTCCCTGATGGCAGAGGGGAAGAATCTGTTCCTGAATCATTGAGTGTGTGCCTTCAGGCTCCCGTATCTCCTCCCTGATGGCAGAGGGGAAGAAGCTGTTCCTGAATCGTTGAGTGTGTGCCTTCAGGCTCCCGTATCTCCTCCCTGATGGCAGAGGGGAAGAAGCTGTTACTGAATCATTGAGTGTGTGCCTTCAGGCTCCCGTACCTCCTCCCTGATGGCAGAGGGGAAGAAGCAGTTCCTGAATCGTTGAGTGTGTGCCTTCAGGCTCCCGTATCTCCTCCCTGATGGCAGAGGGGAAGAAGCTGTTCCTGAATCGTTGAGTGTGTGCCTTCAGGCTCCTGTACCTCCTCCCTGATGGCAGAGGGGAAGAAGCTGTTCCTGAATCGCTGAGTGTGTGTCTTCAGGCTCCCGTACCTCCTCCCTGATGGCAGAGGGGAAGAAGCTGTTCCTGAATCACTGAGTGTGTGCCTTCAGGCTCCCTTACCTCCTCCCTGATGGCAGAGGGGAAGAAGCTGTTACTGAATCGTTGAGTGTGTGCCTTCAGGCTCCCGTACCTCCTCCCTGATGGCAGAGGGGAAGAAGCTGTTCCTGAATCGCTGTGTGTGCCTTCAGGCTCCCGTACCTCCTCCCTGATGGCAGAGGGGAAGAATCTGTTCCTGAATCATTGAGTGTGTGCCTTCAGGCTCCCGTATCTCCTCCCTGATGGCAGAGGGGAAGAAGCTGTTCCTGAATCGTTGAGTGTGTGCCTTCAGGCTCCCGTATCTCCTCCCTGATGGCAGAGGGGAAGAAGCTGTTACTGAATCATTGAGTGTGTGCCTTCAGGCTCCCGTACCTCCTCCCTGATGGCAGAGGGGAAGAAGCTGTTCCTGAATCGTTGAGTGTGTGCCTTCAGGCTCCCGTATCTCCTCCCTGATGGCAGAGGGGAAGAAGCTGTTCCTGAATCGTTGAGTGTGTGCCTTCAGGCTCCTGTACCTCCTCCCTGATGGCAGAGGGGAAGAAGCTGTTCCTGAATCGCTGAGTGTGTGTCTTCAGGCTCCCGTACCTCCTCCCTGATGGCAGAGGGGAAGAAGCTGTTCCTGAATCGCTGAGTGTGTGTCTTCAGGCTCCTGTACCTCCTCCCTGATGGCAGAGGGGAAGAAGCTGTTCCTGAATCGCTGTGTGTGCCTTCAGGCTCCTGTACCTCCTCCCTGATGGCAGAGGGGAAGAAGCTGTTCCTGAATCGCTGAGTGTGTGTCTTCAGGCTCCTGTACCTCCTCCCTGATGGCAGAGGGGAAGAATCTGTTCCTGAATCGCTGAGTGTGTGTCTTCAGGCTCCCGTACCTCCTCCCTGATGGTAGCAATGAGAACAAGGTGAAGTGGATCCTTAATGATGGATGCCACCTTTTTGAGGCATTGCTTCTTGAGGATGTCCTGGGTGCTACGAAGGCTAGTGCCCATGATGGAGCTGACTGAATCCACAACTTTCTACAGCTTTTATGTTCTCTTTTAAAAGACTGAAGAGGTTTCAACAAAACAACCTTGAGACGCTAATACACTTGAATGTTCACAGACATTAAGGCTGATCGTGTTAAAGAATGCGCCATATCTTCCCTTGCTTCTAGGAAATCTCAGGAACAATGAATGAGAATGCATATCCTGGCACAGAACACGAAAATAGATTCCACAGTTTGGGAAGGTCAACAAGTTCATGAGCAAAGTCCAGTAACTGAGGGATTGACCGATCTGCAGGTTGGAACCAACTGTTCAGTAAGGGGCTAAATCCTACCAGCAGTCTTCACTCACCTTCACAGCTGCTGCTTGGATGGCTGAGAATTTTTGCCGAACTTTCTGCTTTCTTTTTCTCATGTCTAAACAGATAAACAAGTCCATCTACAGCTGAAAGTTCTTGGCCTTAAATTCACTTGGTCCATTTCTGACACCTCTTACCCGTTTCTCCATCTCTGGAGACAAACTGCCTACCAATACCTTTTATATACTCACTGACTCTCACGGCTACCTTGACTATACCTCTTCCCATTGCATCTCCTGTAAAAATGCCATTCTCTTTTCTCCTTCATCTCCACCACATCTGTTCCCAGGATAAGGTTTTCCATTCCAGAGCATCAGAGATGTTTGCCTCCTCCATTTTCCAGCCATCTGCTCTCACGTTATCTTCCCGCCTCAGGGATAGTTGTCTTCTTGCCCTCACCTGCCACCCCATGAGCCTCTGCTTCCAGCACGCCATTCTCCGCAATTTCCACCCTTCTTCACCAGGATCTTACCTCCAAACACATCTGTACCTTGCCCCACTCTCTGCTTTCCACAGGGATTGCTCCTTCCAAAATTCCCTTGTCCGTTTGTCCCTCCCCACTAATGTCCTTCCTGACACTAGCAGTAGTTCTACACCTGCCCATTCAGGGCCTCAAACCATATTTCTAGGAGAGGCAAAGCTTCATCTGTGGATCTGTTAGGGTTGTCTACTGTATCTGGTACCTCCGATGCAGCTTCCTCTACATAAGTGAGACTTAGCATAGATTGGGGATCTGCTTTGTCGAGCACCATCACTCCTTCCGCAGAAACAAGATTTCCTGGTGACCCGCCATCTTAATTCCAGTTCCTACTCCCATCCCAGCATATTGGTCCATGGCCTCCTCTACTGCCCCAATGAGGCCCCTCTCAGGTTTGAGGAGCAACACCTCATATTCCCAAACTGATGGCATGAACTTCGATTTCTCTTACGGTAATCTTTCCACCCCCTCCCTTCCCTCTTCTTCAATTCCTCACTCTGCTTCCCCTCTGACCTCTTCTCTTCTCCTCACCTGCTTATCAACTCTCTCTGGTGCCCCCCTCCTTCACTTTCTCCCATGGTCCGCTCTCCTCTCCAATCAGATTCCTTCTTCTTCAGGTCGTTACTTTTTTCCACCTATCACCTCCCAGCTTCTTACTTTATCCCCCAGCTCCCCCACCCACCTGGCTTCACCTATCACCTTCTAGCTTGTACTCCTTTCCCAACCACACCCCACTGCCCTCCATCTTATTTTGGCTTCTTCACCTGCCCCCCTTCCTTTCTAGTCCTGATGAAGGGTCTCAGCTCAAATTGTCGACTGTTCATTTCCATGGATGCTGCCTGACCTGCTGAGTTCCTCCAGCATTTTGTGTGTGTGTGTGTGTGTGTGTGTGTGTGTGTGTGTGTGTCGCAAAGCACGCTGCATTCCATCCATTGGTTGTTGGTTGAACTATGACCCAGGTGGCTGGGAATCGTACAAAATGGAGAATGCTGCATGAACTTTGGATGTCCAACCCTCTAAAACAGGCCGTGGGTGAATGTTACACCAGAACTGCTCTCCCTGTTCCTTCATCAGTGCCAAAAAAATGCTTTATTTTAACATTAAATGGTGCCAATTGTAGGCCTGGATTGACTGTTCAGAGCAGTTGTAACTCCTTGATATTTAATTGGCACTGTATGCTTAATTCAGGCATCAGATTATCAGGTGACTCAGATATTTATCAGGGAACTCGTTTAACTTGTTTTCAGAAATATTGCTGTAAAAGCTTTAAGTATAACAAGAGCTGTCTGTGCATAATGTTGCCCACAAAGCAGCCAATTATTCCAAGTTGCTTCACAGGATATTTATCAGATACAGTTTGACACTGAGCCATGGAGAACATGCAGCATTCAAAATCAGGTTGTACGTCACCGGCATATGTCATGAAATTTGTTAAATTTGTGGCAGCAGTACAATGAAATAGACAACAGTAGAGAAGGAAACTGTGAATTACAGTAAGAATGCATGTATTAAATAAGCAGTGCAAAAAAAGTTAAAATGGAGTGAGGTAGTGTCTAAGGATTCAATGTCCATTCAGAAATCAGATGGCAGAGGGGAAGAAGCTGTTCTTGAATCACTGAGTGTGTGCCTTCAGGCTTCTGTACCTCCTCCCTGATGGTAACAGTGAGAAAAGGGCATGCCCTGGGTGATGGGGGTCCTTAATGATGGATGTCGCCTTTTTAAGGCATCACTCCTTAGAGATGTCCTAGATACTACGGAAGACATATAGTGTAAAAATTAGCAGATTTGGGCCTTTGGCCATCCAGACTATTTTATTATTCAATCTGATTATAACTGATTATAAACACAAAGTACACTGCAGATGCTGTGGTCAAAGCAACACACACACAACAAGCTGGAGGAACTCAGCAGGTCGGGCAGCATCCGCGGACCAAAACATTGACAGCTTGTTTCCATAACTGAATCTGTACCTCATCCACTTTCCCTTTGGTTCCTGTGTCCGCAAATTCCTTCAGTGCTTCTTTTAGCAACTCTGGGAAGAAGGTGCTGGCTGTCCACTCTATCTACACCTCTTTTATCAAGGAGGAGAGGAGCGAGGGTCAGAGCTGAATGCTTGATGCTATGGCTGCCAAAGATAGAGTCGGTGGAATGGGAGAAGTGCCATGAAAAGAATAGAAAGATCCCAGTAAGTAGTAAAGAGGGAGGAAGCAACAGGGATTACGGGGTGAGGCCAAGGAAGGGGTCTAAGCACAAGGCAGGAGTACAGAAATGGACTGAATCCCGGACGCCACTATTCAGCTGATTATTTATGTAACAGATTTTACCCCAAGCCATCGGACCAACCTACTGACCTCTGCTGTGCCTATTGTCTTGTTTAGTGTTTATTGTAATACCTGCACTGTTCTGTGCACTTTATGCAGTCCTGGGTAAGTCTGTAGTCTAGTGTAG